>NC_056735.1:817353063-817513063 GCF_019279795.1 Protopterus annectens | reverse complement strand
CAAAAGCGTGGCCTTGTGACTTCACATGTGCTGCCATCATTCCACGAGTGAGAACCAGAATGAGGAAAATATGGTGAGGGTCATATTATGCAGGGTTAGAACCACTCCTTGTTGTGTGTGTAATTTACCAAACCATTTTTTACTAACATGCTAATTAGACCAGCTATTGATAACATTGGCAGGTTTGGTGTACACAAAATTGTTTTGCCTCACACTTTCTATTTTTAAAGAGAAACACTTACCAGACCATACCATTGCTAATGGATTATGCCCATGTTTATCTATAACAATGTGTTACCAGCAATATTTCTTCACAACATTTACATTTTTTATGTCTAACTGTAAAAGCGTAAGGTGTTATGCAGTTTTTTTTTTTAAAGGTGGCAGAGAAAGAAATGTCAGTACTAATGTACATTATTTGTAGGACTTTTTGCATGCATCACTTGTTAGTTTGACATATAGACTTGAGTGCACAAGAATTAACCTTCAAAATGATTTCAATCTGACATTTTGTTTACTCTGTTTTGAATTTTACAAGTATATTCTTGTATTTGGGTAGTGTAGGCAAAGCAACACATATCTGTGAACAGCTTGGCATTGCTGTAGACTGATGCGGTGTTCGTAAACATCCACAGTGCATCCATGGCTGCTTCAGATTCATACATGTACTGTGTGAGGCATGTTCACAATTGGCAAAAATCCAGAATATAAAACAAAACAAAATCGTTCTGAAAAGGGAACAAGGATGGAAAAATGCCTTTATTGTACCAACACACAAGTATTAAGCACTTTCGTCCCTAACAATTGGGACTTCATCAGAATACGAACTAGCACCTAAACAACCATGTTTAAATACCCCTCCTTAACCCCTGATAGGTTAATGAATTAACCAATAGTGAATTAAAAACACAATAAAGCACTAGTACAGAAAGAATTTTAAAAATGCATCAAGTTTCTTAAATGCATCAAATTTCTTAAAGTGCATATTTAAAACAATATATGCCATACAATGAAATATTCTCTAAAGAAACAAAAACATATATATAAAAATGTTAAAAATGTTGCAAAAAGATGTAAGAAAATATGTATATATTTTTGCCTATAATCTTTCAGCTCTTTTCACTAAAGCAAGAGAAATAGATATTACGTCATTTAAATCTGGGGGGAACATAGCAGCTAAATGTAGTTGCCACTGTCCTCAAATAGTTTTTTCCAGGTACTCCCTCTTAGATTAATTCTGACTTTTTTCACATCCAGAATATGCCAATGTACTTTGTAACATGTTTGCATTATTCTACGATTCAAAGACGTGCATATAAGTTAGTCTAATTGCGTATTAAATGTGTAAAAGAACCAGCATTTACAGTATGCTGCAAAGTTAATATACACCATATTGGCTCATGAATACCCAATACAGGTGGCAATTATTTAGTATACCACAGATTTTAGAAAGTAAGAAAAAGTTTATAAACTAATTAGTACTTAAGAGACAAATTAACAGCTGTTGTCGTAATGTTTTAAAGGACAGTTGCAATGCATTTTGAACTATAGTGCGCATTTAATGGTACTATTCCATCACCAGTAATTACGGAAAAGTGCTTGCAAGTTGTTTGACATGTAGCTGTTCACTGAAATTGTAATTAGCTAACAATGCATCATTATATAAGTTTCATATTGTACATACATCTGGAAACTGTTTATTGCAGTGGAGAATATACACTGTGCTGAAGACAGATATAGTGAAGGCTTTGTTTTATTACTGTCAGTGAGGGATGAATATGTGGCAATAGCAGATAGCACTGCATTTTGATGTTAGTGTAATTACTTTCATCAGTATTGAATAAGCTGAAGGTGTGCACATTTTTGTTTGCTTATTTATTTATTTTTGTTGGTGGCAGGAATAGCAGGCCAATGGTTTATAGTTTAACAGTTAATGTTCTGACAGTATTGTGAAGTGTCTGTCTGTAGCCCTTTAATTTACTGATTTTTTTCCCCTTTTTCCCCTGTGTATTACAGATGGAGAATAATGGATCTAGACTTAGTCATGATAACTTTAGCCATGAGGAAAATAATGTAGTTGTGGCAGCACTTAGGATATAGGGCAAATTTCATTTTGGTAAAGGGGACCCAGACAAGTTGACAGGAGCAACGTATGGTGTCAAATAGCTGTTGAAATCAATGCAGTTGGAGACAGAAACAGATCTCTGGCACAGTGCAAGAAAATGAGAAATGATATGATAGGATGTGCTGGAGGCAAGGACCACTATGGGTGTGTGTGTGTGTGTGAGGGGGGGGGGGTAATCTTATTAAGTTAACATCAGGTGGTGAATACCTTCTGTCCATCCATGGAGGTGATTTTGATACAGAAGATGATACAACTGGAATTAGAAGTTGCATGGACACTGTTCCATCAAACCATCAGTGTTTACATTCACCAGCCCCTGAAGGTCGATTTAATATATATATCTTTTAAGTTGTTTAAAACTCAGTGGTGACAAACAGTGCTGTAATTGAACACGTCACAATGCATTATTATTACATCAGCCTTGTACACCAGCAACTAACAAAAATGAAAGGAGACAAGTGCCCCACTACCCTCTCCCCCTTGTAATTATGCTGTACTGTATGCTGTTGCATTGCTATTAATGTGTTGTAATGATTTCTTTTGCAGACTCAGCATCAGAAACAAACAGTTCAACTGTACCAATAAATATGGATGAAGTCAGCAGCAGAGTGGGTGTTGCTGCTCCTGCTGCTGATGATAATGTGCTTGTATTTATGAGGCAACCTGAGGAAAGCTGCAGACAGTCTCCAAGTTTAATGGCAGGTTCTCTCACCTCATAACATTTTAGTAATTTTACAGAAAGTGACTCTGCATGTCAAAATCAAACACAGGCTGACATTCCGCTGACACTTGTACACCTGGAAGAAACATGCACATCTGGAAGAAGCATGCACATCTACACCAGTCTCTCCACATGCAGAAGAACAGTTAGAGAATGAAGGCTGGCAGTTTGAAACCATATTTCCAATAGTAACAATATTTAAAGAGGTGCCAGATGCAGAAATTAATTTGAAATACCACACAAAATACATAAAACATTGGATGCACAACAGGAAATGTGCTGTGACATAGTTAAGGCTCAAACCAGTGCAAATAAAGTCAGCTAGAAATGGCAAAAGTCTTATAGGGTATGTATGAAGATTTACAACAGTACTTTGAATTGGCAGAGAGCAGGGATAATACCATAGCACCAATGATGTGTTGCCTGGTGGAACACCAGGCACACTATGCATCAGTTGCAGCCATAACTCTCAACTGTTCATATTTTTTCCAGAATGTCCAGATTTTTGGTTTATATTTTTGGTCTGTTCCTAATTTTCTGGCAAATCACTGGAGAATGAAGTCACTAAATAAAGACAGAGATTTGCATTTCAGACATTATATCTTCCAGAAAATGCATGCTAACATAAAACTCCATTATTCTGGAAACATCCTGTCACTCATCTGATCAGGATAAAACAGATGAGCGGTTGTCGGTTTAGTTCAAGCAGCTTTATTACACACAAACACATCAAGGATGAGGCTTTGAAATGTAAACTTAAATAAACTTATAAACAGACTGACTACCACACTCATACATGTTAACACTCTGGCTGTTCTCCCAAAATGGCACTGCTGCCTGCACATGATCTCTATTTATATGCATGTGCTTACATCTGGAAATGCTTCTTAAAGGTACATACATACACTCTGTTCTACATCCTCCCTCTTTGAGAAATAGATCATATATGAAATGACAGTATTTGATGTCATGCAATTACACAGAAATGATCTTTTGACATGCAATTATACAGAACTAATTATATGGCATGCAATCATGCAAAATTAGATGCATATAAAACAATCATGTCCAGGTTGCTGTGTATTTTAAACTAGGTCTAGAAATATGACCTGATCAAGTAACATAAAAGTCAGAAGTGAATCTATCTATGGGGACTGTCTTCAAAAAAATGTTCAACTTTGGGGACAACTGGGACATCATCAGGAATGGGAATGGATACTGAGGCATGTTCTTCAGTATAAACATTGTCAGGGTTGCTCTGAGAATTAGAGTCCTTATCACAGGTACAATGCTAACTGTGGTGGTGGTGCTGCAGTAGCACTGTCGCCTGACAGTAAGACGTTGTCCCGTTCGATTCTCAGCTAGAGCCAGCTCTGTGGAGACAGAGTGATGGCATTAGCCGTTGAAGGTTGGAAGGTTGTGCCTGGGCACTTCGGCACATAAAAAAAATCTGCAATCATTAAATCTACAGAGTTCACTGTGGCGACCTTTGCAATATCATTTCTGACACAAGGAGAAGAGGACTGCAGTTTTTCCTGTACTCTATACTCTCAGATTCCACTAAGTAGGATCTTGGCTTGGCAGATATACCTCTCACTTGACCAATTTGATCAAAGCCTTTCACTGTTTCATCCCCACTGTGTCTCCTTCTTTCAGTGGATAAAGAAATCTGCTCATTTTATCATAGCTGGACTTCTGAAAGGAACATTTCTTAAAAAGTTGGGCTTTGATTGCTTTGTTGTTTTTAGCATTAGGCACCATCAAAGAACTGATAAGCAAGGTTGTTCTGTTTTGCCTAGATAAAAGTATCTGAGCAGGCGAGCCAAGTAGGTTGTCATGGGGTATATCTCTAAGATTAAACAAATTCAAGAAGATATCAGTATTGTCACACTTTGACCTCTCTAGTAATTGCTTTGCACTCTGTATTGCATGTTCAACAAGGTTGTTTGACTGTGGGTATTCAGGACTACTAGTAACATGGATAAAGTCACACTTTTTTACAAATTTCTGAAACAATTGACTAGTATACTGGGTACTGTTGTCAAAAATAACTCTGTATGGGCTACCATGGACTGAGAAGTAATGTTTCATCTTAGTAATAACAGCATTGGATGTTAGGTTAGGTAGCAAATTGATCTCAAACCAGTTTGAATTAGAGTCTACCAGCACTAAGTAATGATGATTGTCCCACTCAAATATGTCAGCGGCTACTGATGACAAAGGTTGTTCAGGAATCTGGCTTAACTGAAGTGGCTCTTTTTGCAAATGTGGTTTAGTAGTGTCACATACTGAACAAGAAGAAAGTACATTAAAAAGGTCCTTTGCTAGAGAAGGCCAAAATACTAGTCCTCTCTCCCTTCTTTTGGTAGAATCGGAACTTGGGTGGCCGTAATGCAAAATCTGAATGTATTCACATTGTAAGGAATTAGGAACAATAACTTTTGGAACTTTGAAAATGATACCATCTTCCATCACCATCTCATCTCTGTATGGAAAATAAAGTTCTACTTCTGGCGGTACACAGGTTTGCTTTTACGGCCATCCAACATTGATGAAGTGGTTGAGCTTTTGAAAAATTGGATCGGCCTTTGTATGATCTCTTAGTTCATCAAGTCTTGCGTTAGAAAAATTACACACTTCCATGACATCTAAGTCAAAACTCTCTGCATCAAGCTGTTCTGTGGTATTTCTGGGGGTTCTGGATACGGTATCAGCCAGATAAAGAAGTTTGCTTTTTGTATACACCATTTTGAAATTGCACTTTTGTAATCTAAGCATTATTTTTTGTTGTCTTTCCGGAGCGGTACGCATAGACTTCTTTCAAATAGTGACTAGAGGTTGATGATCAGTTTCTATTTAGATAGCTTGGCCATAGATATGATCATGGAATTTTGCACATGCGAACATAATTGCCAAAATTTCCTTCACAATTTGAGCACATTGCATCTCAGTTTGGGTAAGAGTTCTAGATGCATAGGCAGCAGGTCTGCCATCTTGAAGAATAACTGCACCAAGACCGAACTTTGAAGCATCACAGGGAAGAGGTACTGGTTTGTGGACATCATAGTATCTCAATGTATGCGGAGTGGCAATTTTCCGTTTGACGTTATCAAATGCTCTTTGGTGTTGCTTTAACCATGACCAGGTGACATTTTTGCATGTCATCTCCCTTAAAGGCATTGATAACTCACCAAAGCCAGGGATACATTTGCCCAAATAGTTAACCATATGAAGAAAACCCTGCAAGGCTAAGACATTGTCTGGGGCTGGCAGCTCAAGAATGGCTACATGTTTAGAAGGGTCTGGTCATAAGTCAGTACTGGTAAATAAATGACCTACATAAGTAACTTCTGGTAATCTGAATTTACATTTCAGAGGATTGAGCTTTAAGTTCACTTCACATGCTCTGTCCAAATCTTTCCAGAGGTTTCTGTCATGCTCTGCTTCACCATTGCCTCCAACCAATAAATCATCAATTTTTATGGCACTCGAATAGCCCAAAACAATTTGCTCTATTGCATGCTGAAAGACTTCATTGGCAGAATTTATTCGAAAAGGCATCCTGAGGAATCTGTATCTACCAAATGTGGAACTGAATGTAGTCAGTAGTGAAGATTTGTGATCAAGCATTACTTGTCAAAATGAACTCTTTGCATCTATGACAGAAAAAACAATGGCATTTGGCATGAGGGTGGCAACCTCCTCAACTGTACACATAGAATGATGAGGTCTTTTTAATGTATTGTTGGTATTGCATATTCTAATTTCATTGGAACTTTTCTTATGAGTAGCTACTATGGAAGACAGCCACTCAGTTGATTTTGTGACTGGAGAAATTACACCTTGCTGTACCATTTTGTCTAACTGGACTTCGACTTTGTCCTGTATAGCTATTGGAAATCTCCTTGCTGATCAGACCACTGGAATGATCTCTGGGTCTACTTTCATGGAGTACACAACTGGAAACTTGCCTAACTGTCATCGAAAACATCTGCATACTCTGAAAAAATAACATCAGTGATGCTGGAACTGGGACATGTGCTTACATGATATACTTCTTTGGTAAAAGAAAGCAGTTGTATTCTCAAATGGTCTCTGAGACCTAATAATGACTGCACAGGTCTTCAGACTACAAAAAATTTCTAGTTGTAACTCTTTCCTGCTGAATAGCATGAAAGCAGTACTGATCCTTTGGTTTGAATCTCTTCACTTCCATAAGTAACAAGCTTCACACAACTGGTCAAATTAAGTTGCTCACCAGCTCTAACTCTAGCAAATGTTTCTGCTGACATCACATTACACTCTGAACCAGTGTCTACTTTGAGATCCGTGGGCTTACCATTGATCAGAACAGTACAAAATACTTAATTCTTTGCCAATAAATCTACTGCATTAACCTTTTCACCAAGCACTGATGCACCATCTACATAGAAAGTAGGGTTGTAGCTTTCTATACGATCAACTTGCTTTGTTGAGTAATCTTTCTTAATAATTGAATGAGGCTTGCTTGATTTGCAAAACTCTCAAAAGTGGTTCAATTTTTTACACTTGCGGCACTGCTGACAAAATGCTAAGCACTTCTCTCTTTTAAACTCATGGTTGGCAACACAATTACAACAGTTAACAATAAGACTTGACTCAGGTTTTCCTGACTTCACCCTTGTACTGCACTGAACATGTCCGTTTTGGTGACCAATCTTTGAACTTGCTAGAAAGTTATTGATCCTTCCTGGGAAACCCAGGGGTGTTGCAGCTCCCATGTGCTTAGGCCTGCTTCTGCTTGCCATGTGCTGCATGTTGTCTACGTTTGCTCAAGAGGCTACTGAAGCTAAGCTCTTATCACTTGTAAGCATACTAGTGTGCCTTTCTCTGAGCTCATGGATTTGATGAATGTCTATGGCTTTGCTCAATGTTAAATCATTGTCACAAAGCAAAATCTTTCTAACTTAGCATTATTACCACCACATACACAAGCCTGTCCTCTATTAACTCATCTTTCAAATAAGCAAATTGGCACATTTCAGCTTTATTTCTCAAGTCAGTGCTATAAGCTGCAAATGTTTTACCTGGCTTTTGGTCTCTTGTATAAAATAGGTTCCCTTCTAATGTAACATTTGTCTGGGGGGTTGAACATTTCTCTAAATTTACATTTCAAGCACTCAGGGTCTTCCCTTGATTTAGCCAGTACAACAATATGGTGGTTTCCCCCCTCTCTTGCATATACTGCTGGCACATACACAAATTAATGTTCTCTCTCCATGTCCTCTGACTCAGCTAAGTTAAGCAAAATGAATGCCCTTGTATGTGCATCTTTGTCAGAAAAAGCTGCTTGTATGAAAATGTCATATTCCTGCTTAAATATTCTTCAATTCTCTGCAATATTATGATCAAACACAAGTGGATTGGGTCTGTGAAATGCATCTGCCATATCAGCACACAATAGTGAAGGTGCATGAAATTATCTACAATCATGCGCACATAAACATATGCCAGAATTTTATGCCAGAACTTGTAATTATGCCCAATAGCACAACAGACTCTTTGAAACAACTGCACTTTGCCATATAAGTCTCTGTAGCACAATAATATTTTAAAATTGCTATACTTTGTGAAACCACTCCTTAGTGTAAGAAATACTTTGAAATGACTGTACTTTGCAAATAAACTGTACACAGCAGAAGAAGCTCAGAGTAAGAAACACTTCGGAATGAATGCACTTTGCAATTAACTCATTACAGTTGAGTGCCTCTCCAATTGTCTTCTGCATTTAACAGCTACTGCTCCTCTAGGTGTCAAATATTGATTGTTCATATTTGCATTAATAATTACTAAACCATGTTACTTACAAGCTACCAGAATATTTTGTCTTGAAGCATATGTGATGGCAAACACAACTGTATTGCTATTTGACCTCTTTCAACGAGTATTTTCTAGAACTGTAAGGTGATAACTTCATTTTTAAAGGCTTAAGCCACACCCATTGGGAGTTAAAGCCACACACTCAAAAGAGCTGTACCGGAGGGAATGAGTTAAACTGTGCACAGCACAGGCACCTCAAAATGGCTGTACTTTGCAAAATAACTCTGTACAGTGTAATAAGCACTTTGGCAACAGTCTGCAAATAAATGTACACAGAACAAGAAACTTCTCAAAATGGCTGTACTTTGACTGCACTTTGCAATATAACTGTACTTTGCACACGGCAAACTCTGAAATAATTGCACCATAATAAAGCACACACTCTGCAAACACTTTGCACACTTTGAGATACTTTAAACAACTCTAGTTATGCTTTGAATGGCTTTGGCCAATGCAAAATAGTAGTTTATGCCCAAAACACAGTCTTCTACTAAAAACTTGCAGTCGCCTTGCTCTTTAAGCTTATGTTGCCCTTTTATTGTACTCATTATGCCCATTTTACCTCTTATCATGCTCATTATACTTTTCTGGTGCTCATTTTACTTTAAACATGCTCATTGTGCAAACCAAAGGTAATTCTGAGCCCCATATGAATATTTCTGCTAGTTTTATCAAATATCATAGTTTCAAACATTTTGTTTAATTAATAATGAGGTTTGTGCTTTTCATTTTATTAATAATGAGTTTTGTGCTACTTGTTTGATTAATAATGTATTTTGTGCCTTAAGAATAATGTTTCATTTTCTTTGCAAAATAAATCATTCATGCTCGTGCAAGGTTTGGTTGTCTTTAGTTAATTTCTGGCCCTTTTTGATCATTTGAGCACTGTTATCACCCAATGTGCTCAATATACCTTCCCCTTCAACTTTGTACCTCATGGCTTGAAGAAATTACACTCTCAATCCCAGTTCTGACACCATGTCACCTGTCTGGACAGGATAAAACAGATGAGCAGGTGTGAGTTCAGTTTAAGCAACTTTATTATACACAAACACATCAGGAATGATTAAACTTAAATAAACTTATAAACAGACTGACTACCACACTCATACATGTTAACACTCTGGCTATTCTCTCAAAATGGGACTGCTGCCTGCATGTGCTCACTATTTATATGTACGTGCTTAATATAGAAATACTTCTTAAAGTTACATACATACACTCTATTCTACAATTTCTAAGTTCATAAGAGCAATATTTAAAAATGGCAGACGGGGCAGTGGTGCAGTGTTAGTATTGTCGCCTCACAGCAAGAAGTTCTCTGCTTCAATTTTTGGCTGGAGTGCCTTCTGTGCAGAGTCTGCATGTCCTCCCTGTTCATATGGGTTTCCTCCAGGTGCACCAGTTTCCTGCCATGTCACAAAGACATGCATCTGGAACATTTTGCTCTGGGCCTCTACTGAAAATTGGCTTCTTTCCAAGTCAGATTTTCCTGGTAAACAAATGTTAAATAAATAAAATAAAATCTAGTCCTATTTTTGGACCTTTGTCCACCATTATTTGAGCCTCTGAACAGATTTTTTGTGCTAAGAGGTATGCTTGCCACCTCCATTTGTACCCTGGTTCGGACATACCAGAGTCAAGCTGCAGTCAGTTTTATGAGAGGAAGGGGATGGGATATTGTCTGGACACATGGGGAGAGATAACATGATTCTAACATTGGCTCTCAAGACAATATCAGTATTCACAGTGAGCAATCACAACACATTTCTCACAGGCCATGACAATGGTCATCTACACCTAAGAGAACCTCACATTCCAGGTTAAGGTCACAATCATGCAGCACTGTCAGATCACTGACAGATGGATCACCTTCCTCCTTTAGTTCATACTATGGCACTAACTCACCTTATAGTTCTCATGGTAGCCCATCTTGCAGTTTACTTGCAACGTCACTAGGCCTAACAAAAGGAGATGTGCTGGATTCATTTATCTAGAGCTACTGTGACTTTCATTCATAAATATGTCTGTATATTGGAAATAAGGTTTACCTGGGGATGGGGAGTGGGCATATATTGAAATGTATTCCCTTCCCAGCTATTACTTTCGCCATATTATGAAACTGTAGTCTTTTAAATTTCTGTTTAAATACAATTATATTGTGGGGAGGATTATGTACATAACTTAACAGTGAGGCAAAAAGCAATAATACATGCATTATCATTCTATATGCTTACAGTTACATAAGAAATCACACTAGCAATGAACAAACATTTCCTGGTCCACTACATCAGAGAAAAATGACACAGTGGAATAATTATCCTGCCATATACATTCAACTGCCAGTACACCCTCCTCACTGTATGACTGAAGACAGTTTAAGAGCTCATAATTATTTTGACTGACAGTAAGAAAAAAATATGAAGTGCAGTGCAACATAATTCTTAACACAGAAATTTCAAATGAAACAACATTTTCACTGTTGACAGTACCACTTACTATTACATAGTATATAAATAATTAAATCAAATGTTACTAATTACAGCATTTGCATCTGTTGACTTACTTATTGATTTCTTGACTTTCAGCATCACTGAACAGGAATCAGTGAGCATTCAGGCAAACAGCTAGTAATAAAAAGTTATTTCAAGATGACAGAAAATGTCAGATGAACAGTGACATTAGACCATGCACCATCCAGCATAGCCCACAGGTATTAATGCATGCATCAGTTATACTCCGTGTATTTAAAAAAAGAAACGCTAACTTTAACATCCTGTTCCATAGTTCTGCACTAGACACTGCCTCTTAATCTGTGCAGCTGCATGCTGTGCCCAAGCCTGTTGCATGAATTCCTTACTACAGCTGATGGCTGATCATAATTAGTCAAAGTTGGACCAGAACCAGAAACTGCAGTGACAGCATGTGTCTCTTCACTGCCAAACTAGCACATGATCATATTATGCAGAATACAATAGGTAGTGAACATCTTACAAGCAGTAGCTGAGTCACACTGAAGGGCACCCCCAGACTTATCTCGGCACTTGGCATGGCTCTTCAAGAGGTAGACTACCCCCTCAATCACAAGATGAGTCTGGAACAGAGATCTGTTGTTTTTCTCCTCCACAGCTCCAAATGGATTTTTCAGCATAGTCATATGCCATGGCTCCAGTGGATATCCAGGATCCCCTACAGTTTAAATGCAGCAATTACATTTAACATGAATAACTACTTACTCGAAAAAAAAAAAAATCAGCTTACCAATAAAATCACCACTGGGTTACAATGCAGGAAGCGATGGTAGAGTGAACTAGTGTGCCAGATATGGGAATTATGTGCACTGCTAGGATTACAGACATTGGTGATGTTCCTCCATGCATCATACACTACCTGGCAATGAATGGAAGGCATTCCTATTGCAGTACCACTCACTCTGTAGACCAGGAGGGTCTTAGTTGTGACATGCATGCAGTCTATCACAAATGAGTACCTCTGGGATATGTGCCATCCCATAAAAGGCATGCATAGTCTGAGCCTGGGCCTGAAATTGCACCAATACATAGATGTACAGAGTCAAATGTGCCATGAGGAACATCCAGGAACACTTTCAGTATCCTTAAGGCAGAAACCTGTGAGATCCCCATGGTGTCCCCAGACTGTCTCTGGCAGGTGCCCATAGCAAGTATAGTGAGGGCTATACATTTTTTGGTGTACACAGAAATAGGAAGCCAAGCATTCCTCCAGTGCTCCTGTGGGGTCAAACATGCCCACTAAGACCCTTAAGATGTTCCTGTTCACTCTAAACCTATCAAGAATTTATTTCTTATTAAAGTTATTTTAAGTAACCGTTTGCATATATTTTTGTCTTCTTGATGGGCGAGCACTACTGGGTCAAGCAGTTTTGGCTCAGCCTAGGCAAGCAATTCTGAACTAGAAATAAAAAAAAAAAACTCACCACAAGAGGTAGCTTTTTTCACCAAATGTAACTGTGATATATTTGGTGAGGCTTTCCTTTTTATAGCACATCTGCGACAAGCACTGAAAAAGAGTAAGAACTAACTATGAATTACAAAGGGTATAAAATAGTCTCAATTAGCATAGAAACATTTATGACACTTTTCATTAACATCTCATTATCTGCTCATTTGCATAACTATATTTGTAGAACGCAGCTCATTTGTGTTTGTCTGCACTCATACCCAAATTTCTTAATGGATTTGCATTAATGACTATGAATATTGACCTAAAGGTCCTCCTAATAAATTTAGCACCAATAATTTATGTAAGATTGAAAGACTCTTATTTAACACTCTAAGCAGTGACCCTGCTTTGCTTATAATCAAACATGGCGGTGTCCCGGGCTGCATCCTACATGAACTCCAAGAAGAGCTAAACCCAAACTTAAAACTACTGTTCAATCTCAGCCTTACTACAGGATATGTACCCAAAGAGTGGCGTACAGCAACAGTGGTCCCTCTCCACAAAGGTGGTGCCTCAACGGATCCTGGAAACTATCGCCCTATAAGCCTGACTAGCTTGGTCTGCAAAGCTATGGAAAGGATCATCATGGACCTCATAAATAAAGATATTGGGGACCTACAGACACTGGATCCTACGCAGTTCAGCTTTGTTAAGGGCAGATCCTGCCTCTTAAACCTGGTCGATTTCTTTGAAACAGTCACCAAGGCCATTGACGAGGGAAGGTGGTCCACACAGCCTACCTGGACCTGCAAAAGCCGTCGATACAATACCCACTGGCATTATAGATAAGCTCACCAGCTTAAATATAAAACCCTATGTCACTAGATGGGTTGCAAACTGGCTCAAGGACAGAACCCACATGGTTAGAATTGCTGGAGCCATGTCAGACTCCAAACCAGTTACAAGTGGCATCCCACAAGGCTCAGTCCTGGGACCTCTCTTGTTCGGTATATATTTCTCGGAGGTACAGGCCAACACGGAAGGACTGTGGCTGACCAAGTTCACAGATGACTGTAAACTGGGTGCCATAATAGACTCTCCAGCCAACACAAGCATCCTCCAAAAGGGCCTCATAGAAACAGACAACTGGTGCCAGAGCCATGGCCTCAAGCTAAATGCCAAAAAGTGTATAGTCATCCCCTTTGGCAAAAACAAACTGCCCACAAATTACCACATAGGTGGTAATCCATTAAGTACAAAAGAAGTAATTAGGGACCTGGGGACCCAAGTTGATAGCAATCTCTCATTTGACAACCACGTGGCCAAAGTGGTTAGAAAAACATTTTATATAGCCCACCTAATCATGAAGGGATTCACATCTAGATCAGGGGAGGTCCTCGTGCCTCTTTACTCATCCCTCATCAGGCCCATAATTGAGTACAATGCCCCTTTTGGGATGTACCTTACCAGTCACCTGCAGCAACTGGAAAGACCCCAAAAGTACCTCACCAAGAGGATCAAAGGGCTCAAACAGATGCCATATACTGCCCGGTTAAAGAAACTCCAGCTCTACTCAGTGGCATACCGCCTGCTCTTAGGCGATCTGTGCCTGACATATAAAGCCATGTCCAACCCGGAATTAATGGACATGCTGCACCTCAGAAAATCCAAATTCCATCGAGCTACACGCAAGAGAGACTTGAACCTCAGCACTGAAATAAATAGGACATGCTGGAGGGACAGATTCATAACCCAGAGGCTCCCTTCACTCTGGAATAAAATCCCAGTCCAGGTTAGGCAGAGTCCCTCATTGACTCTCTTCAAGAGGAGTCTTGATGAGTGGATGGGAGATCGTAGGTTTACCCCGGGTATCACTTCTGTGTCACTGTTAGACAGAGGCACAGTATACTAACCTCGAAAAAGGGCATAGCTAAATTAATTTAAAATGGGTGGCGAAAGCCAAACACACTCTGGCTAGGCTTATAAATGCCCTAGGGCAGATAGCCTAGTATGAACCTATGAACCTATGAACCTATGATAAGGATGGGGGCATAGTCCTTATAAACAACATGGACAGCACTAGTAAAATGCTTTATATTTTGTGTGATACAAAAAAAAATGTATATATATATATATATATATATATATATATATATATATATATATATGTATGTATATAACTGCAACAGATAATGGAATTGATGTTGCCTTACACAAAATTGATTTGTATTTGAATGATTTGCTTTTACTCTGTCTTATTTCACCTACTTTGCATCAGCTATTAGTGATAAATAAACCAAAGGTACCTACTATTTTTGGAATTCCAAAGGTGCAAAAGTATATATTTGACATACCTTTGAGATCCGCACAGGCAGTGTATGGATCAAAGACTTACCCTTTAACTGTGATTTTTCATCATTAGCTCAAATATTGTATCACCAATTATAGTGACAGTCTGGAGGATTAATGAGAATTCCTGGGTTGCTTTGAACAGGTATATATCTGGACCAAAAAATATTTGATGGACCAAACTGAGAAACTTATTAAAACGTTTTATTGTGTGAGCGCTTCCGCAGTTCAACAAACTGCTTCATTAGGCAAATTCCTTATTCCAAACTGGGGTATTTTAAAACCATTATAAACCAATAAAAATCCACAAACAATTATTCAATTAAATTCACAGAAAACAATAACAATTTCCATTCTGAGAACAAAGTGCTCAATCATATACAAACTTATAAAAGTCAATATATAATCAGTAACTAAACTTTTCATGAAGTTAGTTATAAAATACTATACAACTAAAACATTATAATATAACAAGTTACCAAGCACTTATAGATGAATATATAAAAAATGTCTAAAGCAAATCTGGCATCCTGTACCTAACACAGCAACAATGACAAGAAATGACACCTGATGTGATTGACCTCCCTGGGTCTATACCGCACAGTGAATGTTTAGAATTTTTCTCGGAAGCATTCTTGGTTTGTGACATTTTGAAATCCAATGAAATTAACATCCTAATTAATCTGATGGATTTAGTTTTGAATAACAAATTCCTGTTCCTTGAGGGTGAATATTATAAACAGGCACAAGGTATAGCAATGGGAACAGTATGCACACCTATTTATGCTAATTTGGTTGTGTGGGCTCGGGAACAAAAATTTCTTCTTAAGATCCAATTATGTTTCTTATTGGATTCTTTGCATTCATAGTCTGGATGATATTTGTATTTTATGGCATTATTCTGTATTTAAAATGAATGAATTTGTACACTGCATCCAGAATACAACTTCATTTTTAAAATATACCCATGATTTTTTCTTCTGATTACATCATCTATTTGGATGTTTCAATATAAAAGGATAGCATGAGATGTGAGAACAAAATCCATACAAAGACTGCTTTTTCTAATAATTATCTGCATTTTAATAGTTCTCATCCCAAGGTCAAAAATATATCTTGGATTAAGGGCCAGTTTGTTAGGATTGCAAGAATGGTTTTAGAGGAAGATGTATTGTTATCTGAGTGTCACAGATTAAATAGTATAAAATAAGGAATGAAGACAAGAGCCCAAGGGATACTAAATGTAAAGCTATTTTGGACCAATGACTTAATAGGAACATGACCCTAAGTAAAATGAACAGGACACATTTAAACACTCTTTGATTCTTTATTGCCAGCCTTTAGCGACTGTGGTTAAAAATATTGTGTGATGACTGGGGAGAGATGGGCGAAGGCTGCCAGCCTAGTAAAATAGAATTTGATATCTAATTCTGGCATTTGTAAATAAATGTAAAATGCAGGCATGTTTTCTTGAAAATAAATGTAAAATTTAGGCATGTTTCTTGAGTGTAAAGAAAACACTGTAAAATGTGAACTTCAAGATTGTTGCAACATTGCCATCTGCTGTAAGGAAATCCAAGCCAAGCATTTCAAATGTCTTTGAAAGTACAATTATCTAACAAATGGTGCCAGAGCGGCTATCTGAACACATTCTTCCTATAGTCTTAACTTAAGGAATAATTGTTAGAGTGTACATGTGGAAGGTGCTTTATTGTTTGGTTTCTGCTAGAGTGTATATGTGAAATGCCTTTTATTGTTGTATTCTCCTGTGCAGGTGTTAGCTTGCTAAATAATGTAAATGGAGTTTCTATTAGCCTGGGAACTCAGAGCAGGTGTCAAGATGATGCAATATGAATACTGAGAAAACCTAAGTGTCAAAAATGATGTAATCTGGGGACGACCCAGAGACATGTTTGTTAGTGATGTTTTATAAACTGTCTCAGAGAGAGAAAGCATTTTGCCTTTGGACATCTTACCCAGCACTGCTTATGCTCTTTACGTATGTAAGTAGGATTGTAGCACTATGTTTTCTCTTAAGATTAGCTAAAGATTAGAAAGTTAGATTAAGTATTTTTCTGTGTAATCAGATATTTCCTACGATATTATTTTAAGTTTCTGTGTGATCTCTGAACTCTTAGATATCTATGTGGTGTAGTAGTTTTGTCTTGTGTTTTAATTATTTATTATTAAATATTTTAAAACCTTCTGCCTGTGGCTCTAGAATACATAGCATATTTATAGAGGTTATTGTAATAGGCCACTCTAAAGTAAGCCTTGACTGTTAGTTGTACTACCATTGGATAATAATATTGCACAGTAATAATTGGACACCCTTTTAAGGGCCTTTTAGTAGCTGATATTATTAACTGGGTGGTGGCAGTAATTACTAGCATATAGTCTGGTTAAAGGGGCACAGCTGGATAATCTGTGTCAGACTTTCCCAGGAGTGTCTGTGAAGTTGTATAAATACTTATTTCAAACTGTGCGTGTGTTGTGTCAGCTACTTGGCAGGGACACGAAGCACTGGTTGGACAGAGAGGGTACTGGAGGTTCTAGCTTGCCCAGTTAGGCTGAGACCTTTACCCTATAGCTGTGCCAGTGGGGAGTCTTATTGGGGATCTGATGAGCAAGGGAGCAGCCAGCCCCAGACTGAATGATCTCTGTGTGCACTTAAGGGAAATTGTACTTTACTGTATGTATTAGTTATCCTTTCCTCTTCTATGAGACAACCTCCCTGGTGTTAGTGGTGAGGATTGAGGCTCCTTGATTGCTGGGCCACGGCATGGTCGACACAAGTTGTGGCAGTGGTGGGATCTACTTTGCATACTAAATGGCTTGTAATGGTGTGGGTAGAGCATATTCCTGTAGCTTATGTAAAGTGATCTCTAAAAGTGTTTTGTACTCTAAAACAGCCATGCAGTGCATACTCAGAGTTCAGATCACAATTGTTTTTATTTATTTTGTTAGCTTAGTGTTAGTCAGGGTGAGCAGGCAGCATGTCAGCAGAAGAGTATGTAAAGCTGACCAGGAGCCAGCTGATGGAGATGTACCAGGCTAGGGGACTGGTGCATGGAAACCTGACTAAAGCAGATCTGATTGCAGCCTTGGTTACAGCTGCATCAGAAAACAGCAGTCTGGAGGACAATCAGACTGACAGTGGAGATACAATATCCTTGGAGAATGGACAGCTCAACCTTTCTGCAGTGGACTTAAAAATCCAGCTGGAGCTAAAGAGACTTGAGATGGAGGCCAGGTGCATGGAACTAGAAGCAGCCGAGAAAATGAAGAGTCTAAAAGCTGAGGAAAATGAACGGCGGAGGAGGCATGAGAGGGAAATGTTGACTCTTTGCCAGAGTCATGGAGTAATGGGGAAGGGAGTAACTGGACCTCAGAAGCACAAAAGGTCAGTACATTTCTTCTACAGTTTAAAGAGGGGGATAATTTTGATAGCTTCATTCATATGTTTGAGCGGGTATGTAAACAGTATGAAGTTGACCAAGGGCTCTGGGTATGGTTCCTGACCCCCTTACTCCATGGTAAAGCTGTAACTTCTTTAGCAAAAATGCACAACACTGACTGTTTTAATTATACTGTTGTAAAAAGACATTTATTACAATGTTTTAAGCTAACACCTGAAATGTATAGGAAAAAGTTTTGTGAGCGGAGACGCAAGGCAGATGAAAGTGTTTATGAATATGTTGCTGAACTGAGCACTTATTTTCATAAGTGGGTGAGTGGATGT
Source organism: Protopterus annectens (assembly GCF_019279795.1). Lineage (NCBI taxonomy): Eukaryota > Metazoa > Chordata > Ceratodontiformes > Protopteridae > Protopterus > Protopterus annectens. The sequence goes on along the minus strand of NC_056735.1, from coordinate 817,494,346 downwards.
CAGGTCACCACTTTTGAAGGGCTGGCAGACCTTTTGGTAAGGATACAAGCCCTTAGCACTTTGCCTGAGGACATAAGGATCTGGTTAGCTGATAGATAGTGTGCTACTTCAGAGGAGTTGGGGAAGAAGGGAGACCTATACTTAGCAAGCAGGGCAGCCCTGCACAGGAAAGGGACTCCCAGTACTGCTCATGGGACTAAATTAACCCATGGTAGGCAGCACAGACTGCCCTAACAGAATCGGCCAGTAGCAGGGGAAGCCACGAGCCCAGGTACACATCCAAGAGCTAGGGTTAAATGTTTTGAATGCAACCATTGGGGCCATGTGGCATACAGGTGTCCACAGAGCCAAGGTGGGGGAACCAAAGGTGAGGGAGCCAGTAAGTGGGAAGGTCAAAATGCCAATAGTTGTTTGTCTTGAGACAATAGGGGTATGGAACTACCATCCTGCAGATGTCCTGAGAGGGAAGGATTTGGATGAGGCAGTACTACTTATGCAGTTACATGCAGTGAGGCTAGGAGACAAGCATGTGGGTCTGGTAGCCTGGGGGAGACCCAGACAGACTGCATACTTGCAGCCGAGACTGGTGAGGTGGTTACTTCAGGGAGTGAGCTACGCTGTAGCAGTGAGACTGAATGTGAGCCACAGCTGCTTGTGGGTACTGATGTTCCTTTGGACAGGGTGACTGCAAAGGTAGAGGTGAGTAGTAGGCTGACAGTGAGGCACCGCTGTCAGAGGATGCCAGACTTCCTGTGGAAGGGGAGCTGGGAAGGGTTACAAATAGAGACTTGAGACAGGCTAAGCTCTCAGACCCTACATTGCAAGGCCTGAGGCAGGTAGCTAGGGAGGCACCTGATTCTCAAGGGAAGGGGGAATCTGTATACTGGAACAAAGAGTTACTGTACAGAGAGTGGACCCCTGAGAGAGTGCTAGAAGGTGAGAGAGTACAGCAGTTGGTAGTGCATAGAGCTTACCATCTGGTGCTTCTAGCCATAGCCCATGATATTTCCTTTGCAAGTCATATGGGCATAAAATATACAAAGGGGCATATTATGCAAAACTTCTACTGGCCTGGAATTTCCAGAGATGTAACAGGGTACTGCAGGACCTGTGAGCAGTGCCAGAAGGTAGGCAAGGCAGGAGACAAGGTGAGAGCTCCTTTGATGCCATTGCCTGTGATTGAGGAGCCATTTCAGAGGGTAGCTATGGCTATTGTGGGTCCTCTGAGTACCCCAAGTTCCAAAGGGAAAAAGTGTATTCTAGTGATTATAGATTATGCTACACGATACCCTGAGGCAGTGGCATTGTCCTCCATTGAGGCCGATAAGGTGGCAAACGCTTTGCTAGAGTTTTTCAGCAGGGTAGGTTTCCCAAAGGAAATACTGTCTGACAGAGGTGCCAATTTTATGTCAGACCTGCTGGCTTATCTGTGGAAGTCCTGTGGGGTGAAGCACATGAAGACCACCCCCTACCATCCCCAGACTAATGGTCTTGTTGAGAGGTTAAACTCTACAATCAAGTCCATGCTACAGGCTTTTGCAGATCAGTTTAAGAGGAAGTTGGACAAATATTTTCCCCATCTGTTGTTTGCTTACAGAGAGGTTCCCCAGTAATCCACAGGTTTTTCACCCTTTGAGTTGCTGTATGGGCATAGAGTGAGGGAACCTCTAGATTTAATTTGAGATGAGTGGGAAGGTGAGTGTGAGTCTCACTAGGAGTCGGTTGTGGCATATGTCCTGAATCTCAGGGCAAGGCTCAGGGAACTCATGGGCTTTGCCCAGGAGCACCTGGCAGAAGCACAACAACAGAAAAAGTTGTGGTATGACAGGAATGCTTGAGCTAGAGAGTATGCTGTAGGGAAGCAGGTGCTGGTTCTCATTCCTGTCAGACACAACAAGTTGCAAGTAGCTTCGGAGGGATGCTACAAGGTGGTAAGAAAGGTAAGTGATGTTAACTATATGGTGGAAGTGCAAGTCAGATGGCAAGGGCACAAATTGTACCATGTTAACATGATGAAACCTTACCATGTTAGGGAGGCCCTTGTGCTGAGCATTTGCAGTGGATTGCAGGAGGAGTCTGAGGGAGATCTGGAGACTGATCTCCTCAGTGAGACTCGAGCTGACACCTCAGTAGAAGGGGTAGCAATGTCCCAGCAGCTATCTCCTACCCAGGTTCGAGAAATCCGAGCAGTGTTGCAGGTGTTTGGGGGCATGTTCACTGGGAAACCCGGGAGCACCAACCTGGCGCAGCATCAGGTGGATACAGGACCATGAAGACCTATCAGGCAGGCCCCTTATAGGGTGCCTGAGAGAGTCAAACAGACTCTGAGAGAGAGTGGTGAGGATTGAGGATCCTTGATTGCTGGGCCAGGGCACGGTCGTCACATATTGTACAAAGAAAGTGCAGTATTTTCAAATTTGACAGTGACATGCCTGCACTCTTGGTGGTGGTGGTGGTGATTGTGTGTGTGTGTGTTTGGGGGGGGGGGGGGGGCACGGGTTTATTTTTAAGAAGAGCCATAATAGTAAACACATATTTTAGAACATAGCCCCATTGTATGGCACAGAGAGATATACAGAGGAAGTAGAAAATGCAGACATTGTAAGCAGTGCCCTTCCGTATTTGAGGATGGGCTGATGGAAACTGATGGTTATGAAAATGCTATAAAATGCACAGACAGTTGTAATTGTGCATGTATTGGAGTGGTTTGCATTGCTACTTTCAATTACTGTAAATCTTTTTATACTAGGAAGACAGAAAAAAGTTTAAGCAAATGCATTTATGAGCATGATTACGATATTAATATAAGAAATGAAAATAAATAACTCTTTGTTCAAACATTCCATCAACTATTGTACTTACAATAAAATTTTATTTCATTTTTAGAACATTACCAACATTTGGGGGAGGGGGAGGTTACAGGCACTGACTGAGTTCAAGAATTTGCTGTGGCAATAAGTTCCAAATGCAACCACTCCCCTTTGTCATTAATAACAATATATATGTATTACAGTCTTCTGAAACCTCATACTGCTAAGTAATATGATTTTTTTGAAAATACACATATTTTTTATAATAGTTTTATTTAGGTAGTTTCCATAATAATTATGGAATGTATATGGGTTCTGTATGCTATGATTGTATTTAATTATTTATTCATCTCATATATTTAGTTTATATATATATATATATATATATATATATATATATATATATATATATATATATATATATATATGGGTCTACCTGAGAACGTCGACAGCTCAGAACGCCGACAACGAGAACACCGACGCCAGAAGATCGACAACTGAGAAGACCGACGGATGAAAACACCGACGCTGAGAACACCGACATGGGAAAAGGCTGTGTAAGTATGCGGTAGTGACGGACGTTAGGGTGCGAGTAAGGTAAGTGTGCGATATTGACGGTCTGTAGGGATAGGGGTGGGTTAAGTGAGTTAGGGTTAGGGCGGGTTAGGTAAGTGTCTGTAGTGATAGTCTTTGGGTTAGGGGCGGGTTAAGTGAGTTAGGGTTAGGGGCGGGTTAGGTAAGTGTCAGGTAGTGATAGTCTTTGGGTTAGGGCGTTAAGTGAGTTAGGGTTAGGCCGGGTTAGGTAAGTGTGTGATAGTGACGGACCTTAGGGTTAGGTTTGGGTTAAGGTTGTAGATAGTTGTGTATGTGAGGTTTAGTGTGCGTTTGTAAGGATTTTGGTGTGCTTGTGTTGTGTGTGTGCTTTTTGGACAGGGGATTTGTTTTGATGTGCTGTCGGTAAAATGGTTGTCGATGTTGTGGCTTGTCGATCTTGTGAACTGTCGGTTATGTGGTGTCGGTAAACTGGTTGTCGATGTTGTGGCTTGTCGACGTTGTCAGGTAGACCCATATATATATATATATATATATATATATATATGTGTGTGTGTGTGTGTGTGTGTGTGTGTGTGTGTGTGTGTGCGTTTTGTAAATAGTTTGCAAATACCTTTAATAATCTTTTTTATTTCTTAGTTGGTTGATCACATGATTGATTGTTATAAATTTTACACTGCAACAGGTTTTGATAAAATCCATGTAATTTGATTGTGGATTAAAGCACCAAACCTTTTTAGATTCATAGGTTCATACGTGTGTACTAGGCTAATGGCTTTGGAGCCTTTACAAATCTAGCCCAGATTTCTCTTGAAGAGGGCCAGTGAGGTGCTCTGCTTGACATGTATGGAAAGTCTATTCCAGAGCATGGGCAGTATCTGGGTTATGAACCCATCCCTCCAGCATGTTCTGTTGATTGTGGTAATGAGGTTGAGGTCTCTGGAGTGTGTGGTGTGGAGGGATTGGGATTTCTTTAGATGTATCATTTCTAACAGAGCTGGGTCAGACATGGCTTTGTAAGTCAAGCAGAGATCACCTTTTAGTAGGTGATATGAGACAGAGAATAGCTAGAGTTTGTTGAGTCTGTCCATGTAGGAAATGCATTTAAGGCCTAGGATCCTCTTTGTGAGGTACATTTGTAGTCTTTCCAGATGTTGCATGTGTCTAATGAGGTACATGCCTAATGGGGCATTATACCCGATGATTGGCCGAATGAGGGAAGAGTAGAGAGAGATGATGACCTCTTTCTTCCTGGATACAAAACTCTTGGTAATGAGACGTACCACATGGAAGGACTTTCTGACCACAGTGGCAATGTTGTGGTCGAAGGAGAGGTTGCTGTCAACCTGTGTCCCCAGATCTCTTATAAAACCTTCAGTGTTCAGTGGGCACCCATTGATGTGGTAATCAGTGCGAACTGCATTTCTCTCAAAGGGGATGATGACGCATTTTTTGGCATTAAGCTTAAGGCCATGGTTTCGACACCAGTCATTGGTCTCAGTGAGGCCTTTCTGTAGGACGTCTACATCACTTGGGGAGTTAATAATTGTTCGCAGCTTGCAGCCATCTGTGAACTTGGTCATCCAGAGTCCCTCATTGTTGGCCTGGACTTCTGAGAAGTAGATTCCAAATAGGGGAGGACCCAGGACTGGCCCCTGTGGGACTCCACTGGGGACTGGTCGGCAGTCTGACTTGAAGTCCACTACTTTCACATGTGGGTTCTATCTATGAGATAATTTGCAACCCACCTAATGATATAGTGGTTGATGCCTAGTTTGGTGAGTTTATCAATAATTCCTGAGTGGGAAATGGTATCAAAGGCCTTGGCCAGATTGTGGTAGGCTGTATGAACTGCCTTGCCCTCATCCACAGCTCTGGTGACTGACTCAAAGAAGTCAACCAGGTTGAACAGGCATGATCTACCTTTCACAAAACCAAATTGCATGGGATATAGAGTTTGGAGATTCCCTATATCTTGTTAATCAGGTCCATGATGATGCGCTCAGTAGCTTTACATATCAGACTCATCAGGCTAATGGGGCAATAATTACCATGGTCTGTAGTGTCTCCCCCTTTATGGAGAGGAATGACTTTAGCAGTGTGCTATTCAGTAGGGACAAAGCCTGAGGTGAGGCTGTGATTGAACAGGGCACACAGATGTAGTGCCTGTTCACTTTGTAGTACATGTAGAATACATCCAGAGATATTATTTGGTCCCATGGAAGTGGTATTCTTGACCTTGGACAATGCACCTTTAACCTGTGCTGTAGTAATGCTGGGTGCCTGGCATTCCTCTGGAATTGTGATTGGTCCTTTAGGGGGGGAGAGGGATAAAGTTGGCAGTGAATCTGTTGGCCAGTATGTTGGCAATAGCTGTTGGCTCAGTATAGGAGGTACCATTGTGCAGTAATTCAGAGCAAACCTGTGTATTGCTGTGGAGATTCTTGATATAACTATATAACGCTTTTGGTTGTTTTTAGTGTCTGCCACAATTCTGCCTTCATAGCTGGCTTTTGAGGATTTGATGAGGGATCTTAACTTTTTGTTGAGGCTAATAAGCGAGTTTTTCCAGTCCTGGGACTTCACCTTTTTCTGTTACAGTTACTTCCTTCTGTTATAGAGTTTATTAGTTCCAGGAGACCTCAAGAGTGGCTTCCATTTTTTTGGAGGAGAGCATTTTGGTTTTGTTCGGTATAGCTAGTTATATGCATTTATGTAAGTGTTCGTAGAGTGCACTGGTGTATGATTCTGCAGTCATGCTTCTATTTTCCATTGACATGGGTGCTGTGAAGTTAGCCAGCTCTATTTTTCAGAGCCCAAAGTCAGCTTTGGAGAAGTTTTTCATTGTGGTTACCTTTGCAGGGAGTGTGAGTGAGATGTGGATTTCCATGGAGATTAGTTTGTGGTTGGATCTAACCAGGGAGGAATTGACTATTGGTGTAGAGCAACAGTTGCCCATGTTAGTAATAACCAGGTCAAGGATGTTGCTTCCTCTAGTGGGGGTAAGAATGACCTGGTCCAGGGCATTGGTATTGATGAATACCAGGAAGCATTGGGCCAGTGTATTTTTGCATGAGTAGTTTTGCCAGTTGATGAAGGCATAGTTGAAGTTACCTAGTAGGAGAGTGTTGGTTTGAGAGTCTTGGGACATGGTTGGGGACCTATAGCAGGCTACAACCTGAATTGCCATCTTACCCAATGTTAGTTGCACCCAAAGTATCTCAGATGCATTATGCAGGACTACTAGTCTGGAGATGTGCATATCCTTTATGAATATGGAGACACTACTGCCTTTGGAGCTTCAGTCCATGTTCTGTGGCCAAAAGGTGTAGAATAATTTAGAGCTTAGTAGCACAGGGGTGCTTTCTGCTGCTTTAAACCAGGTCTCTGTTACAGCACAAATGTCGATGTTCTCCATTTTGAGGACTGCTTCGAGCAAGTGCATCTTGAGATTTAGACTTTCTAGCATTGAGCAGTATGACCCTCAGATTGCATTTATTTATAGCTGTTACAGTGGTAATTTGGTCTTTGGAACATCACCTAAAAAGGTACTATAGGGGTGGCAAGAGCCTTAGCCAGTATCCAAAATCTAGGGGTGACAGATGCAGGCCATCTCTGGCAAAACATCGAGGTGTGTCAATAATGTCATCCCAAGCAGATGGTACTGAATCCCCTTAGAATGACACCAGAAGCTTAGCCAATTGTTGAATTCAGTCATTTTCTGCTTGTAATGCAGTATCATTCTGGGTGATGGTAGGATGCTGCTCAGGGCTAGGTTCATACCTGCCTGGGCCAGATAATCTGAGAGCTCCTCCATGTCTCTTTTCATGTAGTCCAGGGAGGTGCATCTTAGGTCATTCACACCCACATGGACAGTGATAGAGCCATACTTATTGTTGTACTTGCTGTGGAGTGACCTGAGCACATGTGTTATGTGTCAGATAGGGGAGTCGCATGAATGGCTATCCTGGCTACTACCAATGCTGGTCTCAACACAGCTTCACTCTGTTGGGATACAATTCTCCTTTGCTTCTTCTATCACCAGAAGCAAAATATTAGCACCAATCCCAAGAATAGAAGCAGGCCACAACCTGTTTAGTGATCCACATACTTGTCCCAGATGATGCAAGGGTCTGCAGGCTTGTAACATTTTTCTGGTAGTTGCCTAGAATAGCAACTAGACCAGTGAGGTCTGTTAAGCAAAGACACTCACTCTCCAACCAGAAAGAGTCAGGAATCAATGCACTCTGATCCTACTCTCACCAGGATCTGAATATAAACACAGATTCCAAGCTGTCACCTATAAAGCAGTTATTAAGCTTTCTGATGATCAGCAGTCTCCAGGAAATAATGTAATTGCATTCCTTCTCTCAGCAAGAGAAAACAGAAGCACTAATCCCAAGATGACTTCTGAAAGACAGAATGTGGGCTCTCCAATAACTGGTGGTCTTGCAATAGATGCTTAAGGGGAAGATGAAAAAAAATGGTTTATCCAAACCACTGTAGTGTGCACTAGAAGAGTTTAATGTGAAAGTAGGTAACTTACTTTTTACCTGTCTAAAATGTTAAGTTTTAGTGGAGAGTCACTATTTTACAACTGCAAGATAGAATGAAAGGGGGTGGTCACTTTTGTATTCTGGTACTATGGAATACAGTAGGATGGCCAGTAAATGTAAATAGTTGAAGGGGAGTGATTTCACAAAATGATAATCTTGTGCTTACTCACACCAGCCAGTAAAAACAGAGAGGAAATGAGATATATGGTCAAATTAACATAAGGGACAGGCAACTAGAAAGACAGTGGTGTTTAAGAACACAACAGTAACTGGGTCGGAAGGTGGGGAAAATTTCTGTCTGACTCACAAGAGATAGAGATGTGGTCTATTTTTCAAGTTTTAATATGCAGTTAAAAGCAGAATACAAACAAAACACAATGTAAAGAAAACAAATCACAGTATACAAAATAGAAAAAGGCAATAAAGTAATACAAAATACAACAAATAAAAACCAAACTAACCTTTCCCTCACAGAAAACTGTAGCAGAGTCTGGGTGAGCCTTTTCAGTAAAGCTCTGAAATGTTTTATTTTACCCCTTAAATTGAAGGTTTAGTTCCTACCTTCACCCCCCCAGTTCATAGATGATTAATCTTAACTGACCTGTTCTAACTTATATGTGACTCCTTAATTGACCTGTTTTAATTTCTGTCTGACTCACAAGAGACAGAGCTGTGGTCTCTTTTCAAGTTTTAATATGGAATATTTTCCCATACAGCAAACTGTAGCAGAGTCTGGGTGAGCCTTTCCAGTAGCGTTTATTAACATTTTTACTTATTTATCCTGCAGTGTTATGATTCTAGACAGGATTTTGAAGCAGTTTCCTGTTTCTTGGTTTGTTAGTGCTTCCTGGCTGCTTTTGCATGACTATTAGGAGTAGATTGTTTTCTTCCCCTCAGACAAAAGTAGTAGAAGTGTCAGTTAGTACCTTTAAGGTGGGAAGTTCTATTTGCAGAAATCAGTTGCATGGGTGTGGCTAAATGGAATTTGGTTGGACTATAACATGGGATGCCAATAATTGTTTAACTGACCAAACTACAGCTGGGGTCAATCACTTTCACTTACATAATGCACAGCAGAAAATCAGTAAGTATATATATATATATATATATATATATATATATATATATGTGTGTGTGTGTGTGTACAACAGGACACACATCTAATTGTAAAAACAATGATGGTCAAGCTGAAGTATTGTGGTTTGTTTTAATAAAATATACATTATCTCATGGATCCATATCATGGACTGTTTAATTGTGCTGAAAGGTCAGCAGGCTCAATCAGTTTCATCCATAGACTACATTCCTCCACACCAGCTACAATTATGTTTTGAGGTCATACACCACAGATATGGGAATGAATACATAAATAGCCACTGTAATATGTTTCAGGTTGTTGCTATGAGAAGCTTGCACTGAGACTCACTGGAACAAAAACACTCACAGATTTGCCCTCCAATTACAGATTATTTATTGATTCTGCATACCTCAGAATTTTGCCAGAGATCAGTTGAGTCAATAAATACATAAGCAGTAACCACAATAATATATTTCAGCTCATTGCTCTCAACTGTGTACTTGTAGCACATTAGAAATGCCCACATGCACACACAAACACACACAGAGACAGATGTGCCCACCAGATACAGCCGCATTAATGACTGCACACACCTCAAGTTTCTAAATATGTTCAGATGAATAAATAAATTAATTAGTTGTATATATACAACCACAGTTGTATATTTTAGCTTGTTGCCAGCAGACACATGCAGTACAAACCACTACAATGCAAACATACAAAAGTATACTGAAGCACACACACACACACACACACACACACACACACACACACACACACACACACACACACACATACACATACACACACACGCACACACACACACACACACACACACACACACACACACACACACACACACACACACACACACACACACACAAAACCGTGTACTGACACATCAACATAGACATACACATTTGCACATACACATACATACAGAAATAAAGCCTAAAACAGATGTACCGACAACTTACAGTTACTTTATTGATTGTGTATGCCTCAGATGTCTGCTTGTGATCAAAAGAAAAGTATTATATTTCACCTGCTGTTCTCCGCAGTACATAATGCAACTCATAGCAATCCACTGCACATGCAAATACATGCATGCATGTATGAATATGAATATGCTCACATGTGCACATGCACACACACACACACACACACACACACACACACACACACTGTTAGTTTCAAGCACTGACAGTAAATGAGACAATAACTCTTTTTGAATGCTGATTATAACAAAACAATTTCCTATGGGTTAACCAGTTCAGTACTCCAAATTAAAGAATCCAAAACACACACAAAGCTGTACATAACATGGCCAGAGCATACAAGAAAACTTTAATAAAGTGTTATAAATTAAAACATACTAAAACCGGTCACAAAGATAAAAAAATAAGGTTAGCACTTTCACATCAAGTGTAGATGCTTCATCAGACCATTGCCAAAAAGTTGCATAGTAGCTGTTTAAAAGTAACATTCAAACATTATGTATCCAATAAGAGTTCACCTACATAAGCTTTTATTCTTTAAAATAGGTTTTAAAGAATGCTTTTTCACTGTATTTTGACTTGCCAGCCTGAAATCTGATCTTAGTGCCATTTTCCTATGACAATCCTCTCTTATCCATGGTGGTATGATGCTGTAATCATTTCAATCTTTCTGTAATAAAAAGAAAAATCTCCATGGAGGGTTGCTGTTCTGTCTTCTTATGAACATAAGACAGAAGAACAATGGCAGGAAGGCTAGTTGTATTAAGATAAGAGAATTGCAGTTTCATACCTCTGCAGCTCCAGAATAGAGATATTTACATATGGGACTGGAATACAAATTGTGATTATACACCCATTGCAATGTGAAAAGGATGACAGTTTCATTTCTACCAGGGTTTATGATCAAAGTTTCTGTCCTTGGGACTGACCAAAAAGTATGGTATAGATAATGAATTCTGAAAACTTTGCAGGACAGTGACATGACTTACCTTTTCAGAAATGTGTTAGGCCATGGAATTATATGCGACACTGAGGAATGTCTGTTCCGAAGATGCAGTATCATTCCTTAGATGCATTAAGACATACTTGACTGGGTGACTAAGAATGTTCAACACTAGATCAGTGGTATCTGTCCATTTCTACCCAATCTTTTGCTGTATATTTTGATACATAGCTGATCTTGTTGTATAAGGATTCCCTAAAACTTAGAAAGTGGTTGAAAGATGGTGCTGTAGAGTCAGAACTGTTAAGAAGAAAAACAATAAACTACTACAGAAACAACAAGAGATATATTTCCAAACAAAAACACAGCAGCTGCATGTAATCCATGTTTAGCAGTCAGAAAACAAGATTAATGAATGGAATGAGTGCATTGTTTCTATTCTGGGGAATATAGTTTCATAGCCTGTAAAGGACTACATTGTTGCACTCATGGTAGATATGACCTCTAAACCTGTAAAAAAGATGGAACACTTGGTGATGATGGGGTGAATTCAAAAAGTACAGATATTAAAGATCTGCTTCATTATATAATTAATCCAGCTGCTTATAGTACTGTGGAGCAAAACAGTGCACAATTGTTACTTCACAATATAGTAGAAATTAATTTTGCTTGTAGCAACATTTAAAATAATGTCTGTATAAAACATTGAATGTCTTGTATTAAATATTCCCTGCCAAAAAAAATGTAATGTTTTTTTCACTGTTATATTAAATTTACAAAGTTAGAGTACTTAGTCAATGTTGGTTGAGTGTTATCTATACCTGCAGTTAAACAATTACATGATGGGTCTTTGCAGCATTTATTTCAAAAGAATGCATTCCTATAGAAGTCATGAATGGAATGGTTTATTTGAATCAGGATAGTATGTGCAATATTGACATGAAAGAACATTTCACTAGTACATATGCAAAGCATACCTACCTATTCTCCTTACCAGAGCCACCTTTATATGACAGCATCAGTTAAGACCATGACCGTATTTCATGAACACAGAAAGACATATGGCACCGGATAAATCACATATATTTATTATTGCTATGGTACATATGTATGTGCAGCATTTTTTTAAATAACTAGACATTAAAATTCAAAGTCAAACTACATACATCAAATAGTCTTTCTACATCTTTTAAGTAAATTGCTATAATTCATTATTTTGTGCACATGAATTAAGGCAATTAAGAAAATGTTAGCAGCAAACTATTTTATTTTATTTTACTGCAATACATCTGTATGATTAAGGTGCACAAAATTAGAGTACAAGCAACTCTTTGTTAAATATTTAATACTTACTTTAAGTCTTCATATTCAATTGTCAATATATTTATTGTAAATTTTTTGTCATTATATATTGCATTTGACATTAGTATTTGAACAGCTGACATCTAATTAGATATCCTAAAGTAATTTCTTAGACACATATATATGTGTGAAAAAATAGTATCTATTTATCTATCTTTACTTGTAGTGGAAGAATGTATCCCAACTGATCAGAAGACATTTTTTAAAGGCACTTATAAATCAAAAGAGTTTAAACTAGTAGTATGTAATAACACACACACACACACACATATATATATATATATATATATATATATATATATATATATATATATATATATATATATATATATATATATATATATATATATATATATATATATATATATATATATATATATATATATACACAAAATACAGTTATGTATATAAACTTACATAACAGTTCATACCAGTAGATGCTCAAATGATAACTGCTTCGCTGCCTTTACATATATGAGTTATATCCTGCAAAGGATATAACAGCTGGTCAGCTTTCAAAATGTAAGGGCACCTTCCATGTGCTCAGATCACTGGCAGTTGAAAAATAACTGGAGAAAATCAGGGGTCTGAGTGACAAACACATAAGAGCATTCATGATAAATTATAATAAGGAGGTTAGAGTCCTGATGGAAGCTAATGCTAGGCATATTACAATTAATGTCTTCACCCTGTCAAAAAAAATAATAATAATAATGCAAAATATAAGGGGAGGGACAGGAGAGAGGAAGTGGAATTTGCATCAGTGTTCATTTGAGTATCTACTGTTATGATAAATTTAAGTACATAACTGCACAATTTTCATAATTTTTTCACTACTGCTGTAACCATAGCTATATGGATATAATATTTTAACTTATAAGAACTGAGATGTGGAAAATGTTCATTCAGGAGCTCCTGGAGAATGGTCCTAGCAGTGCCACCTGTAGACCATGAAAAAGAGAATAATTTGTGAATCTCTAAAAGTATGTAAGGAGGAACATGGTGCTGCCTCTAGAATACTTATTGACTCCATTGCTTTTAAAAAAGCCATTGATGAAGACAAGGCTCTCATAGACTATATCTTGACCCTACAATAGAATTGTCTTGTTATACTGGGAATAACAAAAGCAGATGGCAGGGGGCAACCATTAGGAAACAGCTTGCTTTGACACAGGTTGGCTTTTTTCCTTTCCTACATAAGAAATTAATAATTGATCAGAATTACTGAAGGTTTTAGTTCTGTCAGTACAGTATCTGAGTTATCTGTGAACATGCAGAGTACAAAAAATATCAGTACTATATCTCTCTTATTTTAGATACTGAAAAGAAAACATGGAGAAGTATCATTTGACTTAAAGTAAACTTTGGATACCACTTTAGTTGTAAATGAAGAATTAGTTCTCAAAGAAATTCTAGTTTTGTGAAAACGAGACAAGGTTGACCAACATGAGAGCTCTCAACTCAAACACTATTCTTATAGAAATCAGAACAATAGGCAAAGCTGCCTTCCATGTAAAGATCTTCAGATCAGACTAATTAGCTAATTCAATCAGAGCAAAAGTTATTGTGCTCAAAATAAAACTAAGATCCTTGCTTTATAGGTGGATATGTATGCAGAACTCATTTCAAAAATATGTTGACTGAGAATGTATTGAACTAGGGGGATCCATGGGCAAACATGATAAAATAGTAGACAAATCAACCTTGATGAAGGAGTAAGAAATGACAATATATTGTACTGCAGAACCAGTGAAATACGAGCCTTCAAGGAGTCTTAGTTCATGGTATGGCACCAACTAGAAAATCCTTGCCATTTGCAAGTATATGACATCCTAGTTGCAGGTTTCTTTGTCTCCTTTAATTCCTGTTGCACATGCTCAGAAAATAGGAGCCTAAGAGGTATTAAAACTTTATCATTAAGACTGTGAGGTAAAGTTGTTTCAAGCTGGAGTGTATCCAACAATCCTTGTGTGAGCAGGTCCAACCTGGGAGAAATCTTGCAGGAAATTCCCTTGCAATTTCCAAAAGAAAAAGAAATTATTTTGCTTTGGCCAGAAAGGAGTTACCACAATGATCTTCAAAGAGTTCTTCTAAATGTTTAGAAAGACAGCAAATAGAACCAGAAAGGGTGAGAATGCATCTGTTTTCTAGGCCTGTTTGCAAGGAGGCATGGAATATTTCCTAGGGAAAGAATTTGGTTGGCCGGTTCTGTGGCTTCGCTATTTTCAGCACTGTGGTGGAAATGTACGGGTCAGGTTCAGGTAAGTGTGCGATTGTGTGGTTGTTAGGATTAGGGCATGGGTTAGGTAAATTAGGGTTAGGGGCGGGTTAAGTGAGTTAGGGTTAGGGTGCAGGTTAGGTGAGTGTGCGATAGTGACAGACCTTAGGGTTAGGGTTTGGGTTAAGGTAAGTGGATAGATAGTAGTGTATGTATAGTTTAGTGTAGGGTTAGTTGTAGGATTATAAGTGTATGTGTGTATATTGATGTTTTTTAGGTGTGCTTGTGTTGTGTGTATGTGTTTCGGAATAGCGACTTTTTTCCCAAGGAAAAAATTTGCTGTTCTGAATGCTCAATATTATGTGGTTTAGATATTTTAGGTTCGATGAAATAGCGTTCACTATTTTCATCTTTCGATAATGTGATATAAATGCCTGAGTACATTTATAACTGACAATATTTCTTTTATTTTTAGAAATTTTGGTCTGCCTTTTTTGTTCCAGTGACACTGAACTTCTTTTCCCAAAGATAAATTCCCCAAGCAAAGTGAGACATCTGTTTGTACTGAATGCACTTGAACTAGAATTGAGAACTGCAGACATGGATTCAAATAAAACTGGTCTCTCCACCAAAGCAGTTCTATTTTTACAAATCGCAAAATTGGAATTTGAAATGTTAGGAGTGTATATTGTTGAGACCCGCACAGATCTTAAGTACCACTGATTCTTACCCATGGTGAGTCATGTTGGAGGAGTTAAGATAATCGTAGCTATCATAAACCCTAGAATCCCACGATATTCCCTTGATGAAGTTCTGGCCTGATTTTAAAGCTCACAAGTATGTCTAGATATAGATCAACTTCCTCCCGTACAAGAAAAGATCTTTGAAATGAAGTATATGGGAAACAGCAAAGGAATATCATCCTTTGGGAAGGAGATAAACAAGATTTTAGAACATTCTTATGGAAACAGTCAGTGAAGGAGATTTCTTTCCCAAGTAAGAGAATCTTGACACTTTGAAAAATACTCTGCAGTGATACACACACCATCTGAATAAAGACAACTGTGACTGCATAGCAGTCTGAAAAAGGCTATCACTAGATCTAGACATTTTTGAACACCCTTGAAGTTGTGGATAACCCAAAGGGTAATACAGAGAACTGAAATGGTAATCCAGACACAGAAAAGCTTAAGAAAGTTTGAAATATAAGGCTATGAGAATGTGATGATGAGCATTCATTAAAACCTCCTGATTTCTAGGCAGCTTTTCTTTCTTTCTGGACCCACATTGCCATTGTTTTTTAATGTCTGTTTTCCAAACGTTTCCTGAGTCTGCATATTTTTCTTATCATAAAAGGATCCTGACTAAAGGATAAAGCCTTTAACAAACTTGCAGAATAAAGGTAGTAAAGTCTGAGACACACTTTGAATCAGTTTCCCTTTCTGACCAGACTTTTCAGGACCTCAGCAGCAGATGGCCAAAAACAAGTATATGAAGGGGAATTCAAACTGTCAGCTTTAACATTGTCAGGTTAATTTTGAGCATGTAACTGTATAAAACTTCTTATAACAGTTCCACTAGCAGTTGCTATGGAAGAGAGATCAGTTGAGTCATAAGCACATTTTAAAGAATGTTTGGTGACTTTAGACAGAAAAGCAAACTTGGAAGTCATGGAATATTTATCTTCAGAAAAGGGAAGAGTATGTGCAATGTTCCTCATATTTTCAAAAGATATTTTTAAAACATTAATATGTGAGCTTGATAATTTATAGTTCTAAACATAAGTGTGACAGAAAAATACACTTTCCCCAAATCTATCTAATCCTTATCAGAATGGGAGGTATTGGCATTTATCAAATGTTTAGCAACAGTAGGAGTTGCCAAAGAAATACCAGGAGAAGCAGCTCTGGAATTAGACTATAAAATGCATAAAACTGAGGAACTTCATGCACTCTATATGCTTTTTTATTGGCAGGCAAGTTACAGTCTCTAATAAAAACATCCTCCAATGTTAGAAGTACCGGAGAAACTGGAATGGGTTCAGGGCACTCCAACTGTGACAAATCATAATATTGTTCAAAGATACTGTTATATTATTATGCTCACACTAAACTAACTGGTTCATTCTATATATGGTTTTAGAAAAACTAAACTCTGTCAGAAGCGACTAAGAATCATAATCATTCATCTGTGGAGAGGAAATAGTTATCCCCTCAAAATCATATTTAGAATATGAAGAATTCCTTTTCACTTAGCAGGAAAACCCAAAATGAGTGATGTCAAGAGCCTGAACTTAATTCTGAGCCTGAAATAAGCCCTGTGCTAAAACCAATAAATTATTTCTGTCTAAATAACTGAGAAAGGAGATGATACATGTTTAACTATCTGCTTCTTTGTAACAAAAGTCTCCAAATATCTGGACCTCACCAAGGCCTTTGACACCATCCCCCACTCTGGAATCATAGATAAACTTACTAAGCTGGGCATAAATCCCTATGTCACTCGATGGGTTGCCAACTGGCTTACTGACAGAACCCAGACTGTAAAAGTAGCCGATTCCAAATCCAGCTCCAGACAAGTGACAAGTGGAGTACCTCAGGGTTCAGTCCTGAGACCACTCTTGTTTGGAATCTACTTTTCTGAAGTACAGGCCAACACTAAGGAACTCTGGCTAAAAAAGTTTGCAGATGACTGCAACTGGGAGCCATTATTGAATCCCCAAATGATGTGGATATTCTACAAAAGTGCCTTACAGAAACAGATGCCTGGTGCCAGAGCCATGGGCTCAAGCTTTATGCCAGGAAATGTATAGTTCTCCCCTTTGGAAAAAAACATGTACCCATGAACTACCACATAGGTGGCAGGACACTAAACATCACAAGTGGATAGTGGTCTCACTTTCGATAACCACATCACCACAACAGTCAGGAAATCTTTCTATGTGGCACACCTCATCACTAAGGGCTTTTCATCCAGAAAAAAGGAGGTCATTGTCCCACTGTACTCATCCCTCATTAGACCCATTATAGAGTATAATGCCCCATTTGGTATGTACCTCACAAGACATCTGCAATAGCTGGAAAGGCCACAGAAATACCTCACTAGAAGAATCACAGGCCTAAAGCAGATGCCATATGCTGACCACCTAAAAAAACTCCAGCTATACTCTGTGACATATTGTCTACTCAGAGGCGATCTCTGCTTAACATACAATGCCATGTCAAACCCTGAGCTGTTGGACATGCTCCACTTAAAGAAATCCCAATCCCTCAGAGCCACATGCTCCAGGGATCTAAACCTTATCATCACAATGAACAAAACATGTTGGAGGGATAGGTTCCTGACCCAGAGACTCCCCATACTCTGGAATAGACTGCCCATACTTGTCAAGCAGAGTGCCTCATTGGCCCTCTTCAAAAGGAACCTTGATGATTGGATGGGAGATAGGAAATTCACCCCGGGGATCATGGCAGTCGCCCTGCTAGACAGGGGCCCAGAAAAGTGAATATTGTGGGAAGAAATTTCCAGGGAATTGTTATGGCTAGGCTTGCATAGGCCTTAGGGCCGATAGCCTAGTACCAACCTGTGACCCTATGAACCTAAGAGAAGCAGACAGTCTCTTGTTAGACACAACATCCAAGTTGGGTTAAACACAAAAGTATTCCCTTTTCCTTCCTCCATGACCAAGACAAGTTTTCTCCAGGCAATCTAACAGCTACAAAGGACATGTCTAACCCCAGATCCATGATGAATGAAAGGACTACATCAAAGGAAACCAAGCCAGAAGATGAATTGCCTGTGGAATCAGAAATGGCCACGGCAGAGTCACCGTCTGTGACTGAGGCAAATGTGTAGCCTGATGAATGAACAAAGGCTGTCTAGAAATGTTTTTCTTCTCGTGACTGGAGGAAGGAAGAACAGAGGAACTAATAAGTTGTTTCTTGGGTGAAGATGAATACTCATCTAAAAGCCCATGTAAAACTGACAACAACAGTTTATAAAAGGGGTAAGTCACAAAGTAATGTTTTCTACCAAAAATCATAATGAAAATTACAACATATAGTTACCACAGCTGCTAAAAGTAATTTAAACAAAATTTTCAGCTGAAAAACTAAGATAAAGTTTTAATAGCTTTTTTACACAAAAGTTCAAAGTAGCACTTCACTGCTAAAAGTTACTGAAAGATGCATCACTATTGAATTAAATACGCAATCATAGCCTAAATTAAGTTATTTCACAGAAATAAAGGTCAATTTCTGTTATAAATTAAAAAATGGAAGTTTTTTTCCCCGTTGAAAGGAACTTCTCTGCCCAGCAATAGACACAAACTGACTATAAATTATTATGACCCTACAAAAGGATTACTTTTTTCAGCTGTGTTTGAGCTGTCAATGGTTTGAGAGTGCAGAAGATGACCTTAAGCTCCAGAAGCTAGTGAGCTCTTATTTCCTGTGCAGATTAGTTATCTAAGGATAATGCAGCAGTGATCAAATGATGAACATCATATTTTTTTCTTCTGAAAGTGTTCTTTTTCTGTCATTTGCTAAATCTGATGTTTCTAATTTTTTTGAGGTGCATTAATATTAACCTCAAAACCTCTTTGTTTTTTATGCCATATATTACAGGGTTTAGTATAGGAGGAATACTAATGTGTAGAATGGAAAATATGGTACGCAGGTATGCAGGTAATGTGTTCTTAGAAAGAATGATTGCTAGTGAAAGAGCCCCAGATAAATAAAAAGATAAAATCACAAAAGCATGAGAACTGCATGTGTGGAATGCTTTTAGTCGATCTACCTTGGTCTTTAGTTTTAATGTAGCGCTAATAATCATATAGTAAGAGAGAAAAATTGCTATTGAATCAGGAAGTATTGAGAAAGTAAATGCAAAGTAGAGATAGATGTCTTTCAAAATGGAATCAACACATGCTGCACCTAAAACAGCAAGATATTCACAATATACATTATCAATAAAACTTTTATTGTGATATGGTAAAGAACTAGCTATTGCAGGAACAGGAAGTATAATACAGGCACTTCTGCCCACAACAATTAATCCTCCTTTCAATATAAATGAATTTGTTATTATTGATGAGTACTTCAAAGGTCGACACACTGCAGTGTAACGATCATAAGCCATTAATGCTAACACTGATGATTCCATGACTATTGAAAAGTAAATAAAAAACATCTGTGTAACACAACTATCGATATTTAACATTTGGGAGCCAAACCATAACACTACTAACAACTGAGGCAAAAACATAACCCCTGTAAAAAGCTCTACTGTTGATAATATGGAAATAAAGTAGTACATAGGTTCATGGAGGCTTCGCTCAGTCACTATAATGAACAGAACTGTTATATTTCCTAATAATGACACCAAAAGCATAATGATGAAAGGGATGGAAAACCAGACCTGTATACCATGAAGTCCATTAAAACCAGTTAAGATGAACTCAACTTCTTGACTGCTACACTGATTATATGAAGCCATTGCTGATTTAACAGGCTCAAGTGTAAAGTCAGGAATCTTCCAAATTCTAAATATGAAAACAAAATAAAATTTGTATCAGTACATAGAATAAAAATATTACTTGTCCTGCCACCAAACCGAATGAAAATACTGCCTGTATGAGTATCTGTATTCATGTATATAAAAAAAACAAGGGAAAAAACTATCAATTTTCTATCTGTGTTTCAAACATGTTCCATGTTATCAAAAAATAGTGCAAGCCACTTGGACTTCACATTTACTTGATGATCCCTACTCCCTCACAGTCTGCAAAATCCAACAAACTTCCTTTATATATCTATTTATCTAGAAACAGTGTTTAGGAAGAAAATTGTTAAACATAGATATACTTTAAAAAAAAAAAAAAGAAAAAAAAAACGAATCACACCAGAAATGCACATCCTTAACGCATATACATCCTAAAGTATGCATGAAAGCATAAAGAAATAGAATCCATAAGGACTCACGGCTGTGGCACAAATTAATCACACTTTACAGTAGTAAGATCACTAAACCTTCAATTAAGTATGTTACCTAATGAGAACAATAAAGGTCATTAAATGCTGCTAAAAAACCTCTCCTGAAAATTCAGAACAGAAAATGAAGAACTGCTGGAAGAGACTGAAAATAAAAGCATGAAGCATGTGACAGTAGCAACACCAACTGTAAGCCAGGAGTCAAATTAAATTTGTATACACATGAGCACACCAAAAGTGTCAGAAGTTGCTGAAGGATGGGAGGGGGCAAAAACAAGGCGAGAAATGAATTCTGTAAGACAGAAAAGGTATTTATTTATTTATTTATTTGTATCTACTACCATAATGGATGCAGACAAAAAAGGTCTGAAATATGTACATGCCTGTCAAAATATGCATATTTCCCTATAACATAAAAATGACAGAACATGTTACTTTTCTCTATAAATAATGTTATTACTGGCACTTATTTCAGAAGAATACAGCAATGATATGGTTGAGATATATACCAAGTCTGTCAGATTAAAAAAATACAAACTGTACTTTTCTGTGAAACAAATGGCAAAAGTAAATCATGTAAATGACTGCATAGGACACTGGTGGTTCTTAGCAATAAAGGACTACTTCCTTGCTACTGCACATAACATAATAGCAAATTCCTCAGCATTCTAGATCATGATGTTGTGTTACAAAATGCACTTAGCTGGAAGGACCAGGCCCATTGACACATATACAACTTTATCTTTCTATAATTCAGTTTTCTTATCATGAGTCTAAACCGGGGGAGTTAATATAAGTCTAGTGGCAAAGAAAAATATTTTTTCTGTATTAAGCAGAAATAAATAAGATGCTTATTTCTCATGGATAGGCAGCTCTGAGTACTGGGCAGAATTTCATTGCAACACCCATAATGAAAGCAGAGTATAATGCAAAATCTCAGACTATGGTTATAAATGCACATGAACTAAAGTGACCAGGATGTGTTTTTCAAATTATAGATCTCTATTTTCCTTTGAGATTTCATTACTGCATTTTCATGAAATAACAGCAGGTTACTAAGCTACAGAAGTCATATAAGACTGCAGTTCTAATCCAAGAGCTTCTCAGTGTGATGCACCTCTACATTTCACCCCCTTTGAACTTTTTCCATTTGCAAGCATGACATTGTAATCATACCCTGGATTCAGTACTTGCTACCCTGTGTTTTTTACTGTGTTCGCATTGTGGTGAGATGTGTACATGGCAATGGAAAATTTAAATTCAATAAGTGCTGTGTAGAGGTTTACAACCCCATGGAAACGAGAAACAATGTGGAATGATAATTGCTGCTTAAGCAGCTGAATAGCATGTTAATCAAAAAGAAAGCATGTTGGAGCAATTCAGCAATGTAGAAAGCAACTGTGTAGACTCCGTGCTGGTGTTCCATCTGTATTCAAAAGCTGTTTGACTACAGCCACAGAAAGGAGTTTATACTGATAGAAAAAAACTGTAAAATACATGACATTTGTACAGAACTGACCCTAATATGTGACAACAGGCTGGATGCAGCAAAAGGAGAGTATCAAAGGCACATACATCTTTTTTCTTTGTGCCAGAATAGAAATGGAGCTTTGCTCCCCCACCCACAAATGAACAGTACACATTGCAGACCATGCCTGTCAACCTCTTAGGGTAAGAAATCTGGAGAAAGCCATAAACAATAAGGGAAAAAGGCCTAAAATAGGAACAATTTTTAAATATTGGTCTTATAAACTGAGAAAGTTCATAGAATAACAGGTTTTGTGTTAGCATGAATTTTTCAAAGGGTATGAGATCTGAAACTCAGATGTCTGTCATTATTTTCTGACTTCAATCTTTAATGACTAGGCAATGCTTTGCTAGAAAATCACAGTTTTATGAAAAATGGATAAAAAATATAAAAGAAAAATCTGGACATTCTGTACAGTTAAGAGCATAACTGATCAGAGACAAATCTCAACAGAATCAGGGACAACTCCTCAAATAATCAGGCACAATCAGGGACATTTTCTAAATATTTGTAGTATTAACCTAAAGCATAATAAGAGAAAATGGATTAATACAGGTTTTCTGATGTGAAACTTCTATAACTCTGAATTACTACCATTATTTATTAATGGCAATTCACCACCTTTTCTTCAGCGCTCACCAGTTTTCAGGGGGATTAAGAGGGACAGACCTAAAATTGGAGTCTATATCAGGGACATCCCTGAAGATCAGGAACAGTTGAGAGGTCTGGTTGAGAGATATGATGCAGATGGCTAAAGGTGTGTGTGTGTGCTAATCAAAGTTTAAAGCACTGGGCCTGTAATCAAGGAGCCTCAATCCTCACCACTAACACCAGTAAGGGACATGTAGATTGGGAGGATAAGGACATGCACAGTAAGTGCAATTTCTCTTAAGAGCACATGAACATCACAGTCAGTCTGAGGCTGGTTTCTCCCCATTTCTCTCCAGATCCCCAATAAGACTCCCCACTGGCATAGCTATAGGGTTTAGATCTCAGCCGAGTGTTCAAGCCAAAACCTCCAGTACCCTATCTGTCCAGCCACTACTTCGTGTCCCTGCCCATGTAGCTGACACACACACTCACTTTGAGATTTGATTTATTATTATTATTTATATAAAATTATTATTATTATTATTATTTATAAAATGTAAACTAAAATAAATAATAATAAATAAATGTATATACAAATATACAGACACTCCTGCGGAAGGCTTGTGCAGGTTCACTAGCTCTGCCCCCTTCTGCTCATACTATAAGGTAGTGCTGACTGCCACCAACCACTGCTACCACCTACTATAAAGGCTCTTACCAAAGGGTTCCAATTCTACTGTGTAATGTTACTGTCAATGTTAGAGTTATCCAAATAGTAAGTGTGACCAAGGCCAAGGCTATTTTAGAGTGACCTGTACAGTATCACCAAATGCATGCAAGTACTTTAAGTGCTTAAACTATCTCTACACAAAACAGCCACAGTTAAACGTTTAAATATATTTAATAATAAATAATTAAAACACAAGACAATGTTTATTAAGTCAGCACAATGACATTAGAGAGTTCCGAAATCATCACAGGAAATGCTTTAAAACAACATTATAGGATACTATCACAAATAAAGAAAACATCTAGACTGATCTAACTATTTTCCTATCTATTTCTAAGAGAAATACTAAGATCTAAGTCTTAGTTATAGAGCAAGGCAAATACTGGTGAGTGGATGTTCTTACTATGTCCAAGACAAGATATAAAATGCTCTCTCTTTCGTTCTGGGATAGTTGTTAATTTGATAATACACATTACTGCTCAGTCATTTCAGATTACATCATTCTTGTCACCTCTTGCTTAAGTTCTCAGGCTAACAGAACTTAAAATTTAACATTTCTTTGTGATCTGCAGCTGCCAGGAAGTCACAGAGCAATAAAAGACAGTTTACATTTGAAACCTAGTAACTACCCTGTCTCTTAGCTTGAGATAACACACAGTCGTAAAATGCTTTACTTATCAACTTATTTTCTTAAGAGTTTTGCAAGTTAACTCTGTATGCCCCAATTTCTGCCATGAAACATACATTATATAGGCATAGAGTTTATACACATTTCTGCTTTCTTCCAGCAGGCTGCACTGTGGTTACAATCTTGAAACTCAGCACTTATTTCTTACATTTATTTCATTGAATTGCACTTCTTTAATGCTTATAGGTTCATAGGTTCATAGGTTCGTACTAGGCTATCTGCCCTAGGGCATTTATAAGCCTAGCCAGAGTGTATGTGGCTTACACCACCCCTTAGGATGAGAATACTACGCCCTTTTAGGGTTTAGTTTACTATGCCTCTGTCTAGTAGTGACACAGAGATGACCCCATCTCCCATCCACTGATTTCTCTTGAATAGAGTCAGTGAGGGGCTCTGCCTAACATGGACTGGGATTCTGTTCCAGAGTGTAGGGAGCATCTGGGTTATGAATCTGTCCCTCCAGCACATTCTATTTATTTCTGTGTTGAGGTTTAAGTCACTTGTTCTCGTGGCTCTGATGGATTTGGATTTTCTGAGGTGGAGCATGTCCATTAATTCAGGATTGGACATGGCCTTGTACGTCAGGCACAGATCACCTCTGAGTAGGCGGTATGCGACTGAATAGAGCTGGAGTTTTTTCAGTCGGGCAGCATATGACAAATGTTTAAGACCCTTTATCCTCTTGGTGAGGAACTTTTGGGGTCTTTCCAACTGCTGCAGGTGTCGGGTGAGATACATCCCAAATGGGGCATTGTACTCAATCATTGGCCTAATAAGAGAAGAGTACAGGGGCACAATGACCTCTCTTGATCTAGATGTGAAACTCTTCATGATAAGGTGGGCAATATAGAAGGTCTTCCTAACCACTTTGGCAATGTGAGTGTCAAATGAGAGGTTACTGTCAACCTGGGTCCCTAGGTCCCTGATTACCTCTTCCCAATGGATTACCGCCTATGTGGTAATTTGTCGGTACCTTGTTTTTCCCAAAGGGTATGACTATACATTTTTTGACATTCAGCTTAAGGCCATGGCTCTGGCACCAATTATCTGTTTCTATGAGGCCTCTCTGAAGGATGTTTGTGTCCGCTGGAGTATCAATTATGGCGCCCAGTTTGCAGTCATCTGCGAACTTTGTCAGCCACAATCCTCCTATGTTTGCCTGTACCTCGGAAAAATAAATGCCGAACAAGAGGGGTCCCAGGACTGAGCCCTTTTTGGACACTGCTTGTGTCTGGCTTAGAATAGTCTGACATAGCTCCAGCAACTCTGACCCTGTGGGTTCTGTCCTTGAGCCAGTTTGCAACCCATCTTGTGACATATGGGTTTACATTTAAGCTGGTGAGTTTGTCTATGATGCCCGAGTGGGGTATTGTGTCAAAGGCTTTTGCAAGGTCAAGGTAGGCTGTGTGAACTGCCTTACCCTCATCAATGGCCTTAGTGACTGTTTCAAAAAAGTCGACTAAGTTCAAAAGGCAGGATCTGCCTTTGACAAAGCCAAATTGGGTAGGATCCAATGTCTGTAGGTCCCCAATGTCTTTGTTTATGAGTTCCATAATGATCCTCTCCATAGCTTTGCAGACCAGGCTCGTCAGGCTTATGGGGCAGTAATTTCCAGGGTCCGTAGAAGCACCGCCTTTGTGAAGTGGGACCACTGTTGCCGTGCCACTCTTTATCCTGTAGTAAGGCTAAGATTAAACAGCAGCCTTATGTGCGGGTTTAGTTCCTCTTGAGTTCATGTAGCACACAGCCGGGACACCATCCGGTCCCATTGATGCTGTGTTTTTAGCTTTAGAGAGGCGGCTCTCACCTGGGCATCTGAGATGTTAGGGAGGCTACACTCTGCTGGGATAGTTATTTCTCCTTTTGGGGAGGGAGGAGAAATTTGCACTGAACCTGTCTGCCAGAATGTTGACAATGTCAGTGGGTTCAGTGTATTTTGTGTCATTTTGGACTAACTCTGAGCATATCTGGGAGTTTCCACCCAGGTTTCTAACATAGCTAAAGAAGGCCTTGTGATTGTCTTTTGTGTCTTTTGCGATTTTTCTCTCAAAGTTGGCCTTGGATGATTTTATGAGTGATCGTAGTTTTTTGCTAGTACTGATCAGAGATGCCTTCCCTTTTAGGGATTTTGTTCTGTCATGTAGTAGCTTCCTCCTCCTGTTGTAAAGGTTGTTTATGGCTGGGGTCCACCAGACTGGGCACCTGCCTTTGGGGGAATGGGTCTTGGTTTTATTTGGGATTGCATGATCCATGCATTCTTGAAGGTGCCCATAGAAGGCATTTGCAAAGGATTCAGCAGTGTGGGTTGTGGTTTCCACTGGCCCAGGGGCCTTGAAAGATACCACTTCAGTCTTAAGAAGTATGAAGTTTGCTTTTGAGAAGTTCTTCACTGTGGTCTTTTGTGCAGGGGGTGGATGTGGATTTCCAGTGAGATTAATTTATGGTCTGATCTTACCAAAGAGGGATGTACTTCGGTGTGGAGCATTTTGTCCCCATGTTTGTGATGATCAGGTCTAGTATATTGTCTCCTCTTGTGGGAATGGTGACTAGTTGTTCCATTGCATTTGAGTTTATGAATTCTAGGAACCTTTGGGCTAGGGTGTTGGGGCTTGAGTAATGTTCCCAGTCTATGTTTGGGTAGTTGAAGTCTCCCAAAATGATGGTATTTGGAGAGACATTCATACTCTCCAGTGTCTTCAGGAAGGCTGTGTGGGGTGGTCTGTAGCATGCTACAAACTGTAAGGCAGTTTTGCCTATGGTTAGTTGCACCTGGATAGTCTCCGATGCTTCGTGCATTGCCACTAACCTGGAGGTGTGGGTATCTTTGATGAAAATGGATACTCCTCCTTTTGTGTTTCGGTCCAAGTTTTGGAGCCGGAAAGCATGATATGAGGTAAAACCTGATAGTGCTGGGGTGCTCTCAGGAGCCTTGAACCAGGTTTCAGTCACTGCACAGACATCGATGTTCTCCATACTGAGGAGGGCTTTGCATCTTGAGGTTTATACTTCTGGCATTGAGCAGCATTACCCTTAGTTTTTTTCTACTTGTGTTTTCTAGGGAGGTACGTTTGTCATTTGAGCCTTGCCTAAAAAAGGCACTATGGGGGTGGCAAGAGCCTTGGCCAATATCCAGAAGCCCAGGGTGACAGGTGCAAGCCATCCCTTGTGGCTTGTCAAGCATGTCATCCCAAGCAGACAGACACTGGATCCCCTTAGAATGACACCAGTAATTAAGCCAATTGTTAAAACTGATCATTTTGTCTTTGTACTGTGGCATCATTCTTGGTGAGGGTAAGATGCTGCTCAGGGTCAGGGTCATAGCCTGGGCTACATAATCAGAGAGCTCCTCTATGTCTCTTTTCATGTAGTCCAGGGAGGTACGTCTCAAGTCGTTCACACCGGCATGTACAATGACTGAGTCATATTTGTACTTGCTGTGGAGTGACCTGAGTGCTTGTGTTATGTGGCGGATTCTAGCTCCCGACAGGCAGCTTACTGTGACCCTCTCCTTGTTCAGTCTGGTGAGCGGGACGTCAGTGTGCCTGACTATGGAGTCACCTATTATAAGTGTGTCTAGCATGTTGTTTGGCCTTAAGGGCTGTGACTGTTTAGCACACTGACTTTGTGAACTATGTGTTGCATGTGCTATGTCTTGAGGTGGTGGTTGCTTGGGTGTCTGCTTTGGAGGCCTCTGTTGTTTTGGTAGATTTTTAATCAGCCTCCAGTATGTTTTTGTGTGTTTATGTGTTTGGTTTGCAGTTGTGATAGTTCTAAGTGAGACTGGGTTTGTGGTGTGCGTGGTTACCTTCTCCTCCTGACTGGTCTTGCCAGTACTGAATTGAGAGAACTCAGCCTCCAGTTTGGCTATATAGTTGCATCTCTCGCATATATTTGTATTTGTTGGGAGGAGGAGAGGGTTGTCTGTGTACATGAGGCAATTGTAACATTGCCTCAAAATTCCCAGATTCACCAGCTGAACAGGAGAGGATGCCAGCAACTGACCCTTCGACATGCTAGAAATAGTGAAAAAGATTGCTGTGTAACTGAGTCAGAAAGGACCTATAATTATGGTATACAGCTAATCTACTACATTTTGCACTGTTATAATGTTTTTTTTACTGTTTCACTGCATTTTTGTACTGTTTTATACTGTTTTAACTGTATTTTTCATTGCTACATAGTTTCATTATTGTAATTGCATTTTTACTGAATGACTTAACTGTAACCTGCTTTTTCATACTGAGAGTTGTATTGTCTGTTTGTGAGTGCTCTGTCTGTGTTTTTTCCATCTCTTTCAACTTTCTGATTTAATAGTCTGAATTTGCGCTTGTTTCCTACCTTTTTTTGTAATTAGCCTAGTCTAGATACATATTTGCTATCTCCAGGACTGTTGGTAAGCTTCTGAGCCCACCAAACCTTTCTCTGTTGGAGGGAAGCCTTCTAGCTTATCAGTGGGAGTGGGAAGCACTAAATAGCTTATCTACCACAATATAAGTGGTTTCTGGCCCAGAAATTGTGGTTATTTGCCATTTGGGCACTTTTTCTAAATCGTTCGGCTTGTTTCCCACTTCTCCTGTAACTAATCTAGTCCAAATACAGATTTGCTGTATCCAGGACTGTATGTAAGCTTCTGAGCCCCCAAGCCTTTCTGTGTTGGAGGGAAGCCTTCTAGCTTATCAGTGGGAGTGGTAAGCACTAGGTATCCTATCCACCACAATAGGAGTGGTTTCTGGCCCAGAAATTTTAGTTTATTGGCCATTTGGGAAGTTTTGTTCCATCTCTTTCAACTTTCTGATTTAAAAGCCTGAATTTGCTCTTGTTTCCCACCTTTCCTATAACTAGTCTAGTCCAGATACAGATTTGCTGTATCCAGGACTGTTGGTAAACATCTGAGTGCACCAAGCCTTTCTGTGTTGGAGGGAAGCCTTCTAGCTTATCAGTGGGAGTGGTAATCACTAAGTAGCGTATCTGCCAAAGAGGAGTTGTTTCTGGCCCAGAAATTGCAGTTATTGGCCATTTGGGCAGTTTTTCCTTTTCTTTCAACTTTTCTGGTTTAAAAGTCCATGTTGGAGGTTGTTTCCCACTTCTCCTGTAACTAATCTAGTCTAGATACAGATTTGCTCTATCCAGGACTGTATGTAAGCTTCTGAGCCCCCAAGACTTTCTGTGTTGAAGGGAAACCTTCTAGCTTATCAGTGGGAATGGTAAGCACTAGGTAGCCTATCTACCACAAGAGGAGTGGATTCTGGCCCAGAAATTGTAGTTTATTGGCCATTTGAGCAGTTTTTTCCATCTCTTTCAACTTTCTAATTTAAAAGCCTGAATTTGTGCTTGGTTCCCACCTTTCCTGTAACTTGTCTAGACCAGATACAGATTTGCTGTATTCAGGACTGCTGGTAAGCTTCTGAGCCCATCAAGCCTTTCTCTGTTGGAGGGAACATTCTAGCTTATCAGTGGGAGTGGTAAGCACTAAGTAGCTTATCTACTACAAGAGGAGTGGTTTCTGGCCCAGAAATTGTACTTTATTGGCTGTTTGGGCAGTTTTTCCATCTCTGTCACCTTTCTGGTTTAAAATCCCATATTTGTGCTTGTTTCCCATCTTTCCGGTAACTAGTCTGGTTCAGATATAGACTTTATGTATCCAAAACTGTTTGTAAGATTCAAAATGGTGCCAAAGTCTGCTCTTCAATTTTTTCCTTAGATCTCCTAGTTCTCTCCTCTCCTGCACTTTTACTAGCTTATTAGTCTAGCACTTTGCCAGAATTCTTGTAGCAATTATTGTGCACACAAAAGTGATATCAGCACTAAATGTTCTACAAGGAAACAACTCTAGTACTTAATATTAATGCCCACCCCTCCAGGCCTGTCTAAAGGTCAGTTCCCTATGCTTTTTCCTATTATGCTGGTGAACTTGGGCATCCTGAGGCAATGCAGCCACTGCCTCATGTACACTGATAACCATCTCCTCTTACCTACCAACACTCAGACTTCTGAGAGATGCACTTATATATCCAAATTAGAATCCAAGCAGTCTCCAGCCAAGACTGGAATAGCTGGTCAAGAGGAGAAATTCAACACATGCACCACATCACATGGAACACATATCCCTCCAGAATACACACCAGCACTGCCTTCACATAAAAACACATACCACACACACACCTTCACAGAGGCTCTCAATAAAAATATACCCAAACAGCAGAGACTGCCAAGGCAGAAATGCACTCGACCACCAAAACACAACACTAATCACAAGACACATAACTCTCCTAAACAGTGTGCCATTAAACCAAAGCCCCTAAGGCAAAACAGCATGCCCAACACAGTAGTCATAGGTGACTCAATAGTGAGGCACACTGATGTCCCACTCACTAGGTTGAATAAGGAGAAAGTAACAGTTAGCTCCCTGTCAGCTGCCAGGATCTGCCACATAATGCATGCACTCAGGTCCCTCAACAACAGGTACAAATATGTCTCTGTCATTGTACATGTGGGTGTGGATGATCTGGGAAGTACCTCCCTGGACTACATGAAAAGAGACATGGAGAAACTCTCAGATTATATAGGCCAGGTGGGTATGACCCTAGCCCTGAGCAGCATCCTATCATCACCCACAATGATACCACAGTACAAGCAGAAAATGATTAATTTCAACAACTGGCTAAGTTTCTGGTGTCATTCTAAGGTGATTCAGTATCTGTTTGCCTGGGATGACATGACTGACAGACCTCGATGCTTTGCCAGAGATTGCCTGCATCTGTCACCCCTGGGCTTCCAGATAATGGCGAAGGCTCTTGCCACCTCTATAGTGCCTTTTTTAGGGTGTGTTCCAAAGACCTAATTACCACCATAACAGCTACAGATAAATGCACTCTGAGGGTCATGCTGCTTAATGCCAGAAGTCTAAATCTCAAAATGCACTCACTCAAAGCACTCCTTAAAATTAAGAACATTAACGTTTGTGCTGCAACATAGACCTGGTTCAAGGCAGCAGAAAGCACCCCTGCACTACCAGGCTATAACTCATTACACACCTTTCGGCCCCAGAACTTGGACTGAAGATCCAAATGTGGTGGTGTTTCCATATTCATACAGGATGCACACACCACCAGACTGGCAGCCCAACATAACGCATCAGAGATACGTCAGGTGCAGCTAACATTAGATAAGACAGTGATTCAGGTCGTAGCCTGCTATAGGTCCCCAACTATGTCCCTAGACTCATACTCCATGTTCCTAAACACACTGGAGAATATTATGGTCCAATCTAACACTCTCATATGGGGCGACTTCAACTACCCCTCCAGCAACTGGGAAAACTACTCATGTACCAATACACATGCCCAACGTTTCCTGGAATTCATTAATTCCAATGCCCTGGACTAACTCACTCTTACTCCCACTAGAGGTAGCAACATCCTTGACTTGGTCATTACTAACATGGGTGACAATTGCTCTATGCCAATTGTCAACTCGTCCTGGTTAGATCTGACCACAAACTAATCACCTTGGAAATCCACATCCCTTCAAGCCCCCCCCCCCCCCCGCAAAGGTAACCACCATGAAAAAATTTCTCCAAAGCTAACTTTGGGCTCCTAAAAACAGAGGTGGCTAACTTCAAGGCACGGATGCAAATGAAGAATAGTTGCATGACTGCCAAATCATACACCAATGCACTGTACGAACACGTACACAAATGCATGGATCTCGGCATTCCAAATAGAACCAAGACGCTCTCCTCCAAAAAAATGAAGCCAATCTGGTGGTCCCCTGCCATAAACAAACTGTACAACAGAAGGAGGAAACTGATGCAGAATGAGGTAAAGTCCCAAGACTGGAAAAACTCCCTTAGCAGCCTCAACAAAAAGTTGAGATCCCTCATCAAATCCTCTAAAGCTAGCTATAAAAACAGAATTGCAGCAGATAGTAAAGACAACCACAAGGCCTTCTATAGTTATGTAAAGAATCTCCACAGCAATACCCAGATTTGCTCTGAGCTACTGCACAATGGTACCTCCTATACTGAGCCAACAGATACTGCCAATATACGGGCCGACAGATTCAGTGCCAACTTAACCCTCTCTCCCCCCAAAGGTCCAATCACAATACCAGTAGATTGCCAGGCACCCAGTATTACTGCTGCACAGATGAAAAGAGCACTGTCCAAGGCCAAGAATACAGCTTCTATGGGACCTGACAATATTCATGGCTGTGTTCTACATGAAGTACAGAGTGAACTGGGACCTCACCTGTGTGCCCTATTCAGTCACAGCCTCACCTTAGGCTCTATCTCTACTGAATGGCACACAGCTACAGTAATCCCTTTCCACAAAGGAGGACCAAATACAGATGCTAGGAACTATCATCCCACTTGTCTGATGAGTCTGATATGCAAAGCTATGGAATGCATCATCAAGGACCTAATAAAAAAGGATATAAGGAATCTACAAACTCTGGATCCCACACAGTTTTGTTTTGTGAAGGGTAGATCATGCATAATCAACTTGGTCGACTTCTTTGAGTCAGTCACCAGAGCTGTGGATGAAGGCAAGGTGGTTCATGCAGCCTACTTTAATCTGGCCAAGGCCTTTGATACCATTCCCCTCTCTCAGAATCATAGAAAAACTCACTAAGCTAGGCATCAACCCCTATATCACTATGTTGGTTGCAAACTGGCTCACAAATAGAACCCACAGTGTGAAAGTAGCTGACTCATAGGTTCATAGGTTCATAGGTTTCATGGGTTGGTACTAGGCTATCAGCCCTAGGGCCTATACAAGCCTAGCCATAACAATTCCCTGTCTATTTCTTCCCACATTATTTACTTTCCTGGACCCCTGTCTAGCAGGGCGACTGACGTGATCCCTGGGGTGAATTTCCTTTCTCCCATCCAATTGTCAAGGTTCCTCTTGAAGAGGTCCAAAGAGGCACTCTGCTTGACATGTATGGGCAATCTATTCCAGAGTCTGGGGAATCTCTGGGTCAGGAATCTATCCCTCCAGCATGTTTTGTTTATTGTGATGACAAGGTTTAGATCCCTGGAGCATGTAGCTCTGAGGGATTGGGATTTCTTTAAGTGTAGCATGTCCAACAGCTCTGGGTTTGACATGGCCTTGTATGTTAAGCAGAGATCGCCTCTGAGTAGATGATATGCGACAGAGTATAGCTGGAGTTTTTTAAGGCGGTCAGCGTAGGGCATCTGCTTGAGACTCCAAATCAGACTGCTGACTAATCACAAGTGGAGTCCCTCAAGGCTTGGTCCTGGGTCCTCTCCTGTTTGGCATTAACTTCTCTGACGTCGAGACCAACACAAAGGGACTCTGGCTGACAAAGGTCACAAACAGTTGCAAGTTGGGAGTTATTATTAATGCCACAAGAAATGTTGACATCCTACAGAATGGCCTCACTGAGACCAACAACTGGTGTCAGAACCATGGCCTTAATCTCAATGCCAAAAAATGTGCCATCAACCCCTTTAGAAATAACCTGGTTCCCATGAATTAACACATCAATGGTAGTCCACTGAAGACAAAAGGTGTTTTAATAGATCTGGGAACACAGGTTGACAGCATCCTCTCTTTTGATCACCACATTGCCACTGTGGTCAGAAAGTCCTTCTATGTGGCACATCTCATTACTAAGGGTTTTGCATCCAGGAAGAAAGAGGGAATTATCTCCCTCTACTCCTCCCTCATTAGGCCAATCATTGAGTACAATTTCCCATTTGGCATGTACCTCACTAGACACCTACAACATCTGGAGAGGCTGCAAAAGTACCTCACAAAGAGGATCCTAGGCATTAAACACTTGTCCTGTATGGACAGACTCAAAAAACTCCAACTATTTTCTGTCTCATATCGCCTACTTAGAGGTGATCTCTGCTTGAATTACAAAGCAATGTCTGACCCAGCTCTATTAGAAATGCTACATCTAAAGAAATCTCAATCCCTCCACACCACATGCTCCAGAGACCTCATCCTCATTACCACAATCAAAAGAATGTACTGGAGGGACAGCTTCATAACCCAGAGACTGCCCATGCTATGGAATAGACTTCCCATACTTGTCCAGCAGAGCACCTTGCTGACCCTCTTCAAGAGAAATCTTGATGATTGGATGGGAAATAGAAAATTCACCCTGGCCAATAACTCCAGTGGCTCTACTTGACAGAGGCCCTGGGAACTATGGTTGGGTGGCACAATGCCAGGGTAATCCTGTGGCTAGCTTGTAAAGGGCCCAGGGCCATTAGCCTAGTACACACCTATGAACCTATAACACAGTTTTCTTACATTTGTGAAACAAGCTTGTGGATCATATTAATATTTACAATGACATAGAATTATTTTCAAAATTATATCTAGCTGGGCTGGCAGCCTTCACTCAGACCATTCATAGTTACATTGTAGCATATGCAATATGTAGCCTTTGAAATGTCGGTATTTCCATCTAAAAAGCAGTACTTCTCTGTGCAGATACATCCAAAAGTAATATTTCTTATGTGTTCAACATTTGGCTCCCGTTCACTTTCCCTAGCTACCCATTTGTCAAAAGTGTAAATTCAGGGCTGTCATTATGGTGATGATGCAAATGAGGTTTGAACTCATAAGAACTGCTGAATTCCCAAAAATTAGATCCATGTAGGGATGTGAAAATAGTGCATGCACTCCCTCAGTGTTTGTGTTTATAGGATGGCAACTGTGAATGGTTATATCAGGTGGTTTTATCAGGTCACACTTACAAAGTGTTATATGTAGGTCTGTCAAGGTCGGAAATGCAAGGAAGCAGTGCACAGTTCACAGGTTCTGTTTCATTAACATCCCAACTTCCTCTTCATTTGTTGGCAAATTGTGTTCTCTCTATCCGGTCTTTAGTATTATTTAGTATAAAAGAAAAGATAAAAAACAACAAGGGAGAAATAGTTTAAATGAGGAAAAACAACCTATGACATAAACAGTAGAGCATGTTAGTATGCATGAGACATGTCTAGATAGGTCTGGATTTCAACTCTCACTCCAATGCACTTTCAGAAAACTGGATGGGAGCCTTATACCTCTTTGCCATGCAAACAGCTTTGCAGCAAAGAACTGAAGTCATTTTCACATAATCAACTGCAACAAAATGTAGATTGATATCAAGCTATAAACTGCTGTTTATACATTTATTATATTTGGACCTAGTGCACTTAGTGATCACACAACCTGTTATGATTATTGATTGCACATTTACAACTTTTTCTTACCTTTCTGTGTTTCCTGGTCCTCCAGCAGTTATCTGACCAGTACTCTGAGACATGTTGTCTGTAAGCCATGGTATATCACTGGCCTTAAAATGGGTAAGGATATTAACCGGCAATAATATTATATGCATTTGCCAACAACTGAAGGGAAGGTTGGATGGCACAAACAAGCACAGACTGCAATTTTTGTGGGGAACAAAGCTGAGTCACTGTTATGGCACATGCAATGGTACAACTGATCTGTTGCAGGCGAAACAAAGCTGAATTACTGTTATGTCACATACAAGCATAGACTGTTCTATTGGGGAAAGCAAAGGTGAATTACTATTATGCCACAAACAAGGGTAGACTGTTGTTTTGGGGCTGGGAAGCAAAGGTGAGTTACTGTTATACCACAAACAAGGATATGTTGCTATTGTTACTCTGCTTGTTTTGTATCCTGCCTGTTGTTCATATTTCACATCTCTAGACTGTTCGATGTTTCTCCAGTAAGTATTACTGAGTGACTACCTTTTTTATTTTATCGGGAAACAGGTATTTTGTAGTTATGTGATACTTAAGTAATTATCCTTCTGTTGTATTTTAGGATATCTAGAAGTATGCCACTCGGATGTGTAAATCCCCATAGAACCCCCTTAAAAGATGGTGAGAACCAGGTGATAGTAGATACCTTTAGGCAACATGGGGCTTTTCTACTCAAAAGGGGATGCAGAGATATGGGATGCCATATGCAAATATGGCATCAGCCGGTGGATGACTTGAATGCCATGGGTGGAAAGACACAATGTCCGAGTAGGTGCAACACAGGGCCACTGACATTATAACATCTAGTATTCCAAAATTATAACATCTGCAAGGATGAGAGCAGCTGCTGTGGGCTGTGACCACATGGCTACTGGGAAGACCCTGCAAGGGAGCCACCATTAACAAACAATGAACAGTTTCTCGACAATATCCAGGATTGTGACAACTCACTGGAGTCTGCAGTACAGCATATCCCAGATGTTGGATCCACACTTTCACAGACAGCACTCATGTCTGAGGAAGAGCTTCCAGGCAAGCTTTAGTATCTCTACAGTTGAATACTGTTGCATAGAAAAACAATTAAAATCTGGATGTTATGTGTCACTTTTTTTTTTTTTGAGGAGGGATTGAAGATTGTTACAGTTACAAGCTTAAGTTGGAGTTGTCAGCCATGTTCTTGTTGAAAATAAACTTTAACTGTAAAGTGGTAAATGTGTTACCCCCTGTGTTACTGTTAATTGTGATGATGTTGCCCTTAACTCTTGCTTAACTTCTTCCAGGACCATCTGGACTTCAGAGGAGTATGTCTTCTGCAGATGGTAAGCAAAACATTTTTAAATCAGTATTGCTGAACAATTTAAAGAAATATTGTAGTGTGTGAAGTTGATCTCAGGCCTGTTGTGTATATTTTTGTGCTGTATATAATAGTGGAAGCACTGTCAGTTTGTTGCATATATTGTACTATAGTAGTGCAGGTATTAATGTATTCCTGTTTTTCTTGATTTTTATCACAGGTGATCATGACAGTGGGAGTGCGGGCCCTGTGCCATCTGATGTCTGTGTATCAGCAGACTAGTGATGATGGTGCAAAACTGAGGCATAATTGGGGGGGGGGTGCAGAGGTAGAATCTGATGCAGATTCAGCCATCCCCTACATTTTCATCGGACACAGCCAGTAGTCTTACGAATTTCCAGTCCACTGAGCCCACAGATATTAGACAGGTGGATGGTGAGGACCTTGGTCAGGCAAGTGTGGCTATTGCAGTTTCAGTGCCTGTTGACTCTGGCTGTAGCCAAATTGTGGGTGAGGTGTCATGCAGGAGGGTTGATAGAGGTGCCCAGAGGGCCTGCTGTCCCTCCTCCACCTGGTGAAGGTATCTGTTCCTGGGTCAATCAACGTATGTTTAGGGCCATCATGGAGGCACAGGCATGCTCAAAAAGGTGCTCCAGACAAATGGACAGTGCAGTGGTGCAGTGGTTAACATTGTCATCTCACAGCAAGAGGTTCTTTGGTTTGATTCTCAGCTGGGGTGCCTTCTGTGTGGAGTCTGCATGTTCTCCATGCATTCATGTGTGTTTTCTCCAGGTACCCTGTTTTCTTCCCATGTTACAACGACATGCATCCGAAGCATTTCTCCTCAGGGCTTCTGTTGAAAGTTGGTTAATTCTAAGTCAGACTTTCCTGGTAAACAAAAGTTAAATAAATAAAAACAAATAAATAAATGCTCAGGGTTGTAGATGTGGCAAAGTGTGACATGTGTGACTGCCTCCACTGTGTTGCCGATTCAGTGGATTGGATAAATGACACATTGGAATACGGGGTGTGTGTGATGGAGTGAGGAGAAGTGTCTGTCATAAAATGAGCAATGTCTTTGATGTAACATCACCTGGGAGGGGAACAACATCCTTGTGGGTATAGGTCAGCCATAACATCTGCTGTTAGCCTATGTGGCCATGCCCAGTTATGTTGCCATAGTGACAGTGCTTCCACTGCTCCATCAGTGAGTGTGCTGTCCACACCCAGATGTTACAGGCCATGAGGTTGTGGTCCTGGGCATTCCCATGAAGTCTGCTCATCCTGCAGGCATCAGTTATGTTCAGATAGCACCACTGTATCTGACCTTTCCAATGGAGGTGCCAGTGCAACTCCTGGCAGAGACAGTTCTCATGGTCAGGGGTGACAATGAAAAACTGCCACCTTTCCCATGCATGATGGCTCATACCTATCCAATATACCAAGATGTAGAGCTAGCACTGAGCTTAGTTGTGTTCATGCAGACACTCATATACCACTTTCACCTGGAGGACTCCTAAATACACACACACACACACACACACACACACACACACACACACACACACACACACACACACACACACACACACACACACACATTTACATAGTTCAGCCTGCCTGCTTCTCTTTTTATATTTCCATACACTCAACAACCTTTTTTGTCAGACTAGGCCTCCTGCTTGTCCACACAACACCCTGTGCAAGTGATGATAACTGTGCCATATCCCTGCTTTCTATCTTCTAGACTGAGGAATACAAAAGCTTTGTGTTAGATGCTCAGGGTGCAGAGCTACATTAGTGTTTAATATATTTGCATTTGTGATGTTGAACTGATAATTGTACCTTTGACTTATATTGGCCTTGGCAAGTTACACAGTTGATACCATAATTTCACAACTTTATAGGTTGTGAAGCTAGAAACTGCAATGTATATCCTTACTTTCTAACTTCTCTATTTAATATTTTTCAACTACAAATGTATGGTGCACATTATAAGTCACACCGTAATATTCAGATCTTAGGATTGTATGAAAGCACTGCAGCCAAATCTCATGAGAACGGTGATACAGTATAATGCTCTCTTTTGCATATACCTCACCAGACACTTGTAGCAGCTGATGAGACCACAGGGCTTTTACAGTAAGATAACACACGCCCTACAAACCATACCATGATGTATGTGGACAGATCAAAAGCCATGTCACTGTAATCTGTCTGGTATACAATGAGGTGCCATCTGCCTGGTGTCCAGGCCAGTGTCTGACCCTGCCCTGATGGGATGACTACATATCCAAAATCTGATCTAGCTGATGACATAACAGTGTCCCACAGGCTGTTGTAAAATGCTTTCTGTAATGTCAGGCAAGAGCTCACATACACACACACACACACACACACACACACACACACACACACACACACACACACACACACACACACACACTTGACTGCAGTGAGAATAGAACTCCTACCTATCTAAGTACACAGACTACAGAACACAGTACATAACACAATTGCCATGGCACAAGTCTGACATCTGCAGGATGACAGCTAAACATATAGTACATGACATCAGCAGGCCATGTGTGACATAATATGTTCATGTGAGGCTACTGCTATAATGGCCCTAGTTTCAGAGGTACATAGGAAGTTACTAGGCAAATGGCCCCAGGGCCTTTTCAAGCCTAGAAAAGTTGTACCATTCTTCCCTTATAGACCAAGAT
The DNA here is from genome assembly GCF_019279795.1 of Protopterus annectens. Lineage (NCBI taxonomy): Eukaryota > Metazoa > Chordata > Ceratodontiformes > Protopteridae > Protopterus > Protopterus annectens. The sequence continues at coordinate 817,455,022 of NC_056735.1, read as the reverse complement.
ATGTAGCCTGTATTTACAAATCCATGATCAGCACTGTCTGCCCCTGTCTACGAGTGGCATAGGTGAAACTGCAGGGGTAAATTTACAAATTCCCATCCAGTTGTCCATATTACACTTAAATAGAGTTATTGAAGAGCTGAGTTTTATGTGAATTGGGAGTCTGTTCCATAGGTGTGGCTATATCTGGGAGACATATCTATCTCTCCAGCATTACCTGTTGATCTTGCAGGCTAGGTTAAGGTCCCTACAGCGAGGGGGTCTTGTTCCCTTTGATTTACAGAAATGCAGCATTTTCATTAATGCATGGTTCGAGAGTTCTCTGTAGGCCAGACACAAGTTACCTTCCAGCAGTATATACGATACAGCATGCAATGGTGCAATGACAGGACCTTCAGTCTGTCCATATAGGTCATGTGTTGAAGTCCTTTGATTTTCTTGGTGAGAAACTTCTTAGGTCTCTCCAGCTTTTACAGGTGTCTGGTATGGTACATGCAAAAGGCAGGATTGTACTCTATTATTGCTCTGATGAGAAATGAGTACCATGGATTGATAACATCATTAGTCTTGGATGCTATGCCCTTACTTATGAGGTGTGCAATGTAAAAGGCCTACCTTACTACTGTGAACACACGATGATCAAATTTGAGGCTGCTATTATCCTGCATTTCCAAATCTCTCACCAATGGGTTGGAAATTAGGGGAGTATTATTAATAGTGTAATTTGCAGGGACTTCTCCTTTGCCAAATGGGATAATAGTGCATTTTTGGGGTTAAGTTTAAGTCTGTGACTTTTGCAACAATCATTTATGTATGTCAGTTCATTTTGTAATATGTTGACATTGTTTAGGTATTCATTGATTGCACACAGTTTGCTGTCATCAGTCAACTTGGTAAGCCACAGGCCATCTGCTATCACCTGGATTTCTGAGGAAATAGATTCCAAACAGTAGGAGGCCCAGCACAGGGACCCTTGTAGAACACCATTGGTATCAAGTCTGGTGGTAGAGGTGGAATCACCAACTATGACGGTATGCATTCTGTTTGTGAGACAGTTTGCTTTACACTGTTTAGTAAGCAGCCTGAGATGTTATCCGGTCACACAGAGGCTGTGTTTTTGGCCTTGGCCAGTGTTCGTATTACATGTTCTTTGGAGATAATAGGTAGAGAATTGGTGACAGGTATACTTTGAGGTATGATTGGTAGAGACAAGGATGTGAAATCTTTGCCAAACCTGTCTGCTAACAAGTTGGCAGTGTCCTCAGATTCAGTATGAGTGGTAACATCCACAATAAATTTGATGCAAAGCTGGGCCTTTCCTTTTACATTACAGACATAGCTAAAGAATGCCTTTTTGATTATCTTTAGCTGTGTATGCTAATTTAGTTTCATAATTAGCTTTAGAGGACTTAACAAGATGTTGAATTTGCTTGTTCAAGCTACAGAGGATGTTGTTCAGCTGATACTATTCCATCTAATTCCTGGACATCAGTTTCCTTCTCTTGTTGTATAATCTATTTATGCTAGATTTCCACCAGGGAAGCTTGTTTTTTTTTCATGAGCAAGTTTTGATTCATTTTGGCATGGTTAAGTCTATACATTTGTAAAAGTGTTTTTGCAGGGCATTTGTATACACCTCCATATAGGAGCCTTTACTGTCAGGAGTTTTTAAACTATTTATGCCATCACTTAGGAAGCTATAGTTTGCTTTAGAGAAACATTTCAGCCTTTTGGATCCTGAGGGAGGGTGGCGGCCACTGTGGTGCAGCAGTTAGCATTGCCGCCTCACAGCAAGGGGTTCTCCAGTTCAATTCTCGGCTGGGGTGCCGTTTGTGTGGAGTCTGCATGTCCTCCCTGTGGTCGAGTGGGTTTCCTCCGGGTGCTCCGGTTTTATCTCACATCCCAAAGACATGCAGTAGGTGGATTGGACACTCTAAAATTGGCCCTTGGTGTGAGTGTGTGCATGTGTGTGCCTTCTGTGGAAGGTTGGGCGCCGGCCTGGCAACTCGACACTGTAAAACTTCTCTGCCAATCATGAGCAGACAGATGATCTGCTGTGGTGACCCCTAACCTGGAAAAGCCAAAAGAAGAAGGATCCTGAGGGAGGGTCGGGTGCAATTGTTACACTGAATGTGACTGATTTATGGCCAGACCTTGTGAAGGACAGTGTCACATTTGGGGAGATGCAGTGATCTCAGTGTTGTTAAATAATGGTTTATAGACATTTGAGCCCCTTTTGGAGGTGTGGACTAACTGTTCCAGAGAATTTTTGTTTAAAAGGACAGAAACCTTAGGGCAAGTGTGCTTGAGCTCGTATATGTATGCCAGTCAAATCTCACCAATGCCTAGGGTGTTTGGCTGTATAATGAGTAAGTCAAGTAGGTCCAGGAATGCATTGTGTGGTTTTCATGGTTAATGTTGGTGGAGCTGTACCTAACAGTGACATTGAGGGAGTCTTTCTTACAGTAAGTTGTTCCTGGAATAACTCTAGGGAGTACTGTAACCAGTCTTGAGGTGCATTTGTCATTTATGAAGATGGATACACCTCCTCCTTTGATACTTTCATGTTTATTTTCTGGCTTGAACATATGGAAGGCATCATAGCCTTTCTTGGCCAGAGTACTCTCTGTGGCCTTAAACCACATCTCTGTGACTGCACAAACATCAACATTTTCTCAAGCAAGTAGTGCGTCCTTTGAGTGTAATTTCTGATTTAGACTCCTAGCATTAAGTGGCATAACCATGAGTTTGTCTTTTGAGGATATGTGTACATCAGGAATTTTTTCCTTATGACTTTGCCTAAAAAAGCCACTATGGGGGAGCAAGTACCTTTGCCAGTCACCAAAAGGCAAGAGGTGACAGATGAAGACCATCCCTGGCAAAGCAGCTTGGTCTGTTGACCATAACATCCCAGCCTGACAAACACTGTATCCCCTTAGACAGACACCAGTAGCTAAGCCAATTATCGAAGTTGATAATTCTTTTGTTTGCACTGAGGCATCGCCCTGGGTGAAGGTAGAATGCTGCTTAGGGCTATGGAAAGTAACCATCTAGACACATATTCTGAGAGTTCAGTCATATCTCCTCTTCATATAGTCCAGTGGGGTATGTCTGAAGTCATTTACTCTAACAAGGAGTATGACAGAGGTGCCACTGTGCTTGTTGTTGAGAGACTTAAGTACATGTGTGACTTTGCAAATCCTGACACCTGACAGGCAATGGACTGTGACTTTCTCCTTGTACAACCTAGTGAGGGGGACTTCTATGTATCTCAGTATAGATTTGCCTATGACCAAGACATTTGGTTTTCAGGTGTTTTGCCTTAAGAGCTTAATGGGTGAGACATGTTTGTTTTTATGTAGAGTGTATTCCATTGGAGCTGTCATGTGGGCAGAAGGTTTACATTTGTAAGGTCTCTGCTCTTTTGATAATCTTCTAATGAGTACATCTGTGTATGTGGATTTATATGTTATGCACTTGGTTTGTTGAGGAGGTGAAATGTGGGTGCTGACAACTTGTTTGATATCTGGTCTGTTGTTACCTGAGAAAAGTAGCATTTATTCTGGATTCATTGTATACTTGCATCTCACACATATTGTATTGGTAAGTTTTAGGAGTACACGGTTATCATTACACATGAGGCAACAGAAACCTAGCTGTGTAAAAACACAAGTAACCTTATTAATCATATTTAGATGGTTGTTGTTTTCAGACTGATTTTGTGAGCAGCACCAGCTGGCCCTGTCCATGAGGGATATAGGTGCCACTCCAGAGGCTGTCACATGCTCACACTATATGTGAAGCAGTGCTGCTCAATGACCATGTTGAATTGCAACCTTAACTACTGGATGAGTGATTGCACATTCACCTCTGAGCTGGAAACTATATCCCTCATGGACACTGCCAGCTGGTTCTGCTCACAAACATGTTCTGCTAAAAAAAAAAAAACATTCAGCTTTACTGAATAAGGATACCTGTGTTTATACACAACTAGGCTTCCACACACCCTAGTGCTATTAGGATAGTAGACTTATATGAACCTATGAAGCTACGTGCCTATGCAAGCCTCACAGCCAGCCTGTTGTCCCTCACATGGCCTGCTGATGTCATCTACTATAAGTTCACCTGCACTCCTGTACACATCAGACTTGAGCTATGGTGCATGTGTTCAGTACTGTGTTCTGTAGTCTGTATAGTTAGATAGGTGCGGGTTCTGTTCTCACTGCAGTCCACTGTGTGTGAGTGTGTGTGTGTGTGTGTGTGTGTGTGTGTGTGTGTGTGTGTGTGTGTGTGTGTGTGTGTGTGTGTGTGTGTGTCTGTCTGTCTGTCTGTTTACATAGTAGAGCAGAGGTGTGTATCCTACAGTTAATTCTCCACTGCCATGCAATGGCAGTATTTTGATACTTGCTCATGTCTATACATCAATTTCATACAGGCCGCCCAACCTCTTGTCTCCCACATGACCTGATGATGCCATCTACTATAAGTTCACCTGCAGTCCTGTATATTTATTATTTATTATTTGACATTTGATAACCAGGTTAGTCAGACTGGGCAAAAGCCTTTTTTCAGTGGAGGCCCAGGGATAAAATCTCCACATGTGATTACAAACAGATACAGGATATCAGAAAAGTTCAATGGTACAAAAAAAAAATTCTGTAAAGAAGATCTGCACTAAATTATGTAGTAAATTACAGATACATTAAAAACACAGATGTAGGTATACAAAATGTTTACGTAAGAAATTATACACAATCATGTACAACTGGAATTGAGAAGTATAACCCCTGTAGGTATAGGGTAGGGTAAGAGTGAGAGAAGAGCTATAACATAGACAGGTCTTGTGGATAGGGGGTGACTTACATAAGTACTAAAGGAGGAGAAAGGTAAAGAATCCACTCTGGAATTATAGATAAACTCACTAAACTAAGTATAAATCCCTATGTCACAAGATGGGTTGCCAACTGGCTCACTGACAGAACCCACACTGTGAAAGTAGCAGAATCCAAATCCGGCTTAAGACCAGTGACAAGTGGAGTACAACAGGGTTCAGTCCTGGGTCCTCTCCTATTTGGTATCTACTTTTCTGAAGTGCAGGCTAACACATAAGGTATTTGGCAAATGAAATTTGCAGATGACTGCAAACTAGGAGCCATAATAAAAACTCCTAACGATGTGGACATCCTACAAAAGGGCCTTACTGAGACAGATGCCTGGTGTCAAAGCCATGGCCTCAAGCTCAATGCCAAAAAGTGCATTGTCATCCACTTTGGTAAAAACTCTGTACCCATGAGCTACCACATAGGTGGTAGTCTACTTAACACCGAAAGTGTGATAAGAGACCTTGGGACACAGGTGGACAGTAGTCTCTCCTCTGATAATCACATCACCACAGTAGTCAGGAAATACTTCTACATGGCACACCTCATCAAAAAAGGTTTCTCATTCAGGATAAAAGAGGTCATTGTTCCCCTCTACTTGTCACTCATTAGACCCATTATGGAGTACAATGCCCCTTTTGGTATGTACCTCAAAAGACATCTGCAACAACTGGAAAGGCCACAGAAATACCTCACAAAGAGGATTACTGGCCTCAAACAGATGCCCTTTGCAGACTGTCTCAAAAAAACTCCAGCTTTACTCTGTCACATATTGCCTACTCAGAGGTGATCTCTGCCTAACATACAAATTCATGTCAAACCCAAACCTGCTCCACTTAAAGAAATCCCAGTCCGTTCGAGCTACATCTTTTAGGGACCTAAACCTTGTCACCACAATAAACAAAACATGCTGGAGGTATAGATTCCTGTCCCAGAGACTTTACATACTCTGGAACAAACTACGTATCTATATCAAACAAAGCTCCTCATTAGCACTCTTCAAGAAAAATATTGATGATTGGATGGGAAATGGGAAATTCACCCTGGGGATCACCTCTGTGGCTCTGCTCGACAGGGGCACAGGAAAATAATTTTCTTGGGTGGCAAAAGCCAGGGTACCTTTTCGGCTAGGCTTATATAGGCCCTAGGGCCAATAGCCTAGTACCTACCTATGAATCTATGAACCTATGAATAGTGTTAGTAGTGATGTAGTATGGAATTGAGATTTAGCTTGGGAGTAGACATGAGAGAAAAAATAGAGGGTTAGGGTATGAGAAAGTTATGAGAGGTGGTTACAGTGATAGTTCCAAAGGAAGCTATGGGGCTAAGGAGGCTATCAAGGAGGGTGATTACAATTGCAGATTCAGGAACTGTTCAGATAGTTTTTGACAGCAACCTTGAATTTTTGTGGATAGATAATATTCTTGAGTTCTAAAGGAAGTTTATTCCAAGCTAGAGTTGGGGGTTGTAGCTTTGGAGGAGGTTTTAGTTAGAGCTGCGTAGAGACCTTGCAAGGGTATAGATGGAGATGAGAGAGGAAAGTATAAATCAGAGTTGAGCTATGGTGCTTGTGTTAAGCAATGTGTCTTGTAGTCTGTGCACTTAGATAGGGGTTCTGCTCTCACTGCACTCAACTGGGTGTATGAGTGTCTAGACAGCAGAGCAGATGTGTATCCTACAGTTACTTCTCCACTACCATGCAATGACAGTATTTTAATACTTGCTCATGCCTACACAAACATTTCATACAGGTCTTACAACCTCTTGTCTCCCTCATGACCTGCTGATGTCATCTACTATAACTTCACCTGCAGTCATGTGTAAAACAGACTTGAGCTGTGGTGCCTGTGTTAGATACTGTTCTGTAGACTGTTTACCTAGATAGGTATGGGGATTTGTGCTCACTGCAGTCAACTGTGTGGTGTTTGTGTGTGTGTGTGTGTGTGTGTGTGTGTGTGTGTGTGTGTGTGTGTGTGTGTGTGTGTGTGTGTGTGTGTGTGTGTGTGTGTGTGTTTCTGTGTGTCAGTTGTTGCTTTACATTACAGAAAGCATTTTACACCAGCATGTGGGACACTGTTATCCTATCCTCAACAGACACTGCAGATATCAAAGGGACACTGCTATCCTGTCCTCAACAGACACTGCAGATGTCTTCAACTATAAGTGTTACCTGACACACTCTAAATCAAGCTTGAGCTGTGGCACTTGCATAAAGTACTGTGTTCTGTAGTCTAGGTATTAGGGTAGAGGTTTTATTCTCACTACAGTCAAGTGTGCGTGTGTGTGTGTGTGTGTGTGTGTGTGTGTGTGTGTGTGTGTGTGTGTGTGTGTGTGTGTGTGTGTGTGTGTGTGTGTGTGTGTGTGTGTGTGTGTGTATGTGTGTGTGAGTTGTTGCTTAACATTACAGAGATCATTTTACACTAGCACATGGGACAATTGTACCTTGTCTTCACCAGACACTGCTGATGTCATCAGCTTTAAAGTGTTGTCTGACACACTCCAGATCAGACTTGAGATGTGGTACTTGCATATAGTACTGTTTTCTGTAGTCTGTGTACTTAGATAGGTAGGGGTTCTGTTCTCACTGCAGTCAACTGTGTGTGTGTGTGCGTGTGTATGTGTGTGTGTGTGTGTGTGTTTGTGTGTGTGTGTGTGTGTGTGTGTGTGTGTGTGTGTGTGTGTGTGTGTGTGTGAGTTGTTGCTTGAGATTAGATAGAGCATTTTACACCAGCATTTGAGGCACTGTCATCTTGTCCACAGCAAATACTGTTGATGTCATCAGCTATATTACATCTTTGGATATGCAGTAGTCCCACCACGGCAGGGTCAGAGACTGACCTAGGGGCCAGGCAGAAGTCATGTCACCCTATACAATAAAGTTTACAGTGACATGGCTTTTAATCTATCTGCATACTTCATGGCATGGTGTGTAGGCCTTGTGTTATCTTGCTGAGAAAGCCCTATGGTCTCTCCAGCTGCAACATGTGTCTGGTGAGGTACATGTAAAATAGAGCATTATACTCTTATTAGTGCTGTAATAAAGTTTCACTACAGTGCTGTCATACAATCCTAAGATGTCAATATGATGATGTGACTTATGATGTGCACAACATAGGCTTTCAATGGCAGTGTGGACACATGGTGGTCAAAGTTCAGACTGGCTATCTAAATGTGTTCCCACTGCTTGCATCACTGGTTTTTGCACAGCAGGACTGTTGTCAATGCTGTGATTAACATGGAACTCCACTTTTCATACGGATATTGCAAACATACATTTATACATTTATTTACGGTTTGTGTGCCTTTGCCACCATTCAGTTGTGCGTCTTAGCCCCTCCTGTACTATGTTATCACCATTGCTGGACTCCATAATTGCGCACAAATATGCAAGAATCAGCAAACTTGGTAAACCAAAGGCCACATACTTTAGCCAGAACTGTCGAGAAAAACAGTGAAGGGCCAATCATAGATTCCTAGGGCTTGCAAATGGTGATATCTCTACTGGAACAGGTTGATTCACCAACTGTCATATGATGTGTTTTGTCAGTGAGGCAAATGTTTATCCATTACCTGACATAAGGTTTAATCCCACACTTGGGGGTTTTCTCAGTTATGCCTGCATGTGTGATTGTGTCAAAACTCTAGGCCAGATCACAATAGGCAGTATGCACTGTCTTACCTTCCTCCAGTTCTATCACACAGAATGAATGTGTTGGGACATCACAGATCACATATGGCATGACTCTGCAAACACTTCTTCCTGGATACGATGGAATACACAGTTCAACACACCCTCCACATGGTCTATATTCCCATACAGAGTGTACATAAACAGGCATCCATCTGAGTGTGGGGGACTGGACCTGATGCATTCATGTATCCTGACACATGTTGACTCTCCTCAACTGTGGGGTAGACCAAAGTGTCATCATGGGCCTCTTTTACATGTATACTAGTAATATTCCAGGTATATGCAATAGACCTGTGTGAGTTGTAACTGCTACATCAGGTCCATTACATCTGATAGATGTCCTCAAAGAGGTCATTGAGGGCATTCATAATGACAACAGTATCATCTTGTGGAATATGAACTGGTGAAGGCATTTATCAAAAAGTCACATGGTGGTACTCAATCAACACTGTCACCTGTGGCCATAAACAGCTATGTCATCAAATGGTTATGTCAGTGTATGATATACGTGGTATCTCACTATGTTGAAATGTGTTACAGGACATACATTTCAGGTTCAGGTGATTAAGTCAGTACATCAGGGGTGTCTGCTAGTCCCTTGTCTGCCCCTTAGTTTAATGATGGACATCACATATAATATGCACATGCTGTGTCCAAACAGCTGCCTGAAGGACTGCAGCTTGTGGGCAATCATTGACTCCAACTGTGATATTAATATAATACACACAGTATCAATACATACCATAGACTGCTGTCACAGCCATGACAGCACTTACATTGATGAGACACATGGGGGTATGACATACCACCCAAGTATAATGTAGACATCACACCCTACAATCATTCCTATAGGTATGTGACCTGTGTCTTGGGGTAGAGAGTAAGTGCTACATCCACCAGCATGTGGTCACAGTGCTGACTACTCCCTTGACTGTAACACAAGTACTAGCTATGTGAAGGACATGAACATCACAGGGCATACTAACATCATGGTTCCCATCCTTCATCACACCAATATCTGAGTACAATGTACCCTTCTCCATGTACCTCCCTACACGTGTTTCAGTGATGTGTAACTGAAGTGTATCACCTTTGTCACAGTGTGCTGTCATACAGCTTATTGCCCTTGCCTAGGTATTCTTTCTGGGGAATATACAAGACGGTGTGATGGTGCGCAACACAAATCAAGTTGGTACAACAAATACATGTGTGCAACCTGTTCACCTTATGCATACACTGCATACACAGGTGTATGACAACATTAATAGCATGTATATAATTTGGGACAATGTGAATTGTGCCGTAGGTACATGCCATAAACACAAGGCAACTAGCCTCTGGTGCCCATACTGTCACATACAGGTATAGCAGTATATCCCTCCTAACACCTCCTGCAGATATTATAGTACCAGGACAGTGGGTGTTGTTGCCCTCATAGAGTGTGGAGGTATCATACTTGTTGTCCAGTGTGTGTGCAGGGTCATTTGTTATCACTACACATTACACATATCAGAGGCATGGGGTTAGTGGTGGTATTATTCAGATATTGTACATGATCATGGTTGGTTCTTGTAATGTTTGCCATGATCTTTTACCTGTGGCCATCAAGCTGGAGCCCTTAACTTGGAGTACACTCATATTCAGATATACAGCTTCCCAATATGCATCCTACCTGAACTGTATGTCAGATCCCTGATAGATTTTTTTCTGGATTATCCATGTAAGGACACTTATCTCACACACACATATCCTCCCCAATGTTATATCACCTTGTGACAGTAACAGACAACAAGTTTGCGATGTACAGACTGTACTGTCCTATATAGATATGTGCTTGGTGTTGCTGCTACAGCCATCTTCCATTGACATGCCCCCCTCTGCTGTGCATGCAGGAGTTTCACTTGTACTCTTTCCCTGTGTGCATTCCTACAACTTATCTGTGTGTCCCTATTCAATAGACACACACTTCCCTGAGTGATCATTTTACATGGCAGTCCCATGTCCTGATACAGATCATTAACACAGCTTCAGTACCAAATGCCAGTAATGGGATGTCACAATACTCTACACTGTAGGTACACTTTCCTGTACTGTGTTTGGACCATATACTTCACATTCATATCTCTCATCTGTCCAGATATTTTCAGGATGTCCTTATGTTTTCCCAATCAAATATGTGACTTTCTGATGTATCACTGGGATGATCTCTGGACTGATGTGACTCAGTATTACAGACATTTGGGTATATACCTCTCAACTGTCCTGATCTGTGCAGAATGTCCAGTTTGTGTCTCATATTTGTAATCTTTTCCTCATAACATGATTTCTTGGCAAGTCATTGGCATGTCATTGTAGAGTGCAGTCAGTAACTGATGACTTTGAATTTTGAACTCCATGCTCTTCAGAAACTTCATGCTAATTTACAACCTATATGTTCCATCAACTTCATGAGTTTGGACATGGAATATTAGCAATCTGTCCATATTTCTTGCCTTTGTCCCCTATTTTTATGGCTTTGTCCACATTTCTCTCTCTAAGGGGTTGAGAGTGTTACATTCAAACACATTCCCATGTGACATCTATGCCAAATGTGTCCCTATTTAATAAGTGTGTTCCTAGTTTTCATTCTTTGCCCCCACATTAGTTATGCCTTTTTTCTATATTTCTTGTTCTAAGAGTTTGAGAAGTTTGTGTAGAGCCCTTGTGATCATTGTGGCATTCCTCGCAAATCCATGGACCATATATACTCTCCTTTATACAAAAATTGAGATCCATGTTTGCTTAAAAGGTTTCACAGCCAGAAATACTGTTATGAGTTGCAAAACCTAGCCTAGGTGTGCTGCTTCTCATTTATATGCATTGCACTCTGCTGCATGCTGAGGACCATCACTGCAGCATATAAACTCTGTGTAGACTCCGCATGAAGCCTCCATGGAGTTTACTTAATCTGCACTGTATTTTTTTTCTGGTGAAATATAATGGAGTTTTACTTCTAAGGTATTGATAAATCACTAAAAAAGCAACTTTGCCATTACTTGGAAAAAATATATTTTACTGGTAAAATATACTCAATAAAGAAGCATCTTAGTCCATTATTTGCATAGTATATGGAGCAACAGTCTACTGCAGCACCCATAATGAAACCTAAGTCTAAAAAATATATCAGACTGGCAGTTAAAGATGAATTAACTCAGTAAAAAGACAATATTGCACTATACCTGTGAGATTTCACAACAAACCTTTCAGGTAATAACAACAGGGTATTTGGCTACAAGATACATACAATTGTAATTCTATCCATGGAGATTACCATGCAGATTTACTTTGAATTTGACTTCACAGCTTTATCTGATAGGAAATAAAACATTGTAGCAAACACGTTACAACTGAATACATATACATATTATTTCTGGAAAAATATGTGGTATCTTCACTTCTCACATGCTATAAACTTAGAGCACATATATTCTGTGCATTTGTATTATCAAGAATTTTGTGCAGAGATCAAATAGCCATCAGATGGACACCAAGAATAGTACCCGACTATTTCAACAAAAGTCTTCTGAAATACTAGCTTTACTAGCTTATCTAAGAGATCTTATGCCAGCTCCCTTAAAACATTTTAGAATAAAAAAAATCTGGGACTTGTACTATGGTACTTTTAGTACAAAACACATGTATACCATCTGAATGAACTGTGCCCTTTCTCAGATGTACAGTACCTTTGACTGTGAAAAAAAATATAATGGTCATATATTTTTTGGCATACACTGACACCTTCCAACAAATTATTTCAATAATCTGTCAAACATGATTCTATAATGTCACTTTGCTTTCATACATCAGTTGTAGCCAGCACATTTGTCCAGATGTCTAATGTCCTCGGGTATAAAGCAAAACACAGTACTGGACTGTGACAATAAAACCCTCTAAAATGTTGTAGTTACTAGGTGAATGTAAGAGTCAGTTCACAAAAAAATTCAGGGATTTCAGGTAACATGTGTTGGTTCAATACACACAATGTTACACAGGAACTTCCCCCTTTTGAGAAGGTACACTATCTCTGATAATGAAGGAATCATACATACCTATAATGGACGTATAGGTCTTTCACACATTCTGCCCCCCCCACCCCAAGCAAGCAATGTCAATAATTAGTCAGAGGTGATCATGAAACTACAGTATGCTTTTCTAAAATATCTACCTCAAGCCTACTGTGAGAGGTCCAACGTCACGCAGGTGGAAGCCAGGTACAGTGCCAGACTGCGAGCACAAATAGAACTACAAAAGCACTGTGAAATGCTAAGTTTACTAGCTGTATATATATATATATATAAATATATATATATGGAGTAATACATCAGCTCCCTGAAGAAGGTTTACAGTAAAACATTGACAATTTCTGTTGATGTATCTTGGTACAAAACCTACATATTGTTGTAGTGAAATGTATGTATGTTATAGCATATTTTAAATTTGACTGTGAAGGTATGAAAGTATAATGGTTATATTGCTATTTGATAGATTCAGCTCTACAACAAACCATATCAATAATCAATCAAATTAATTCCATAATGCTTTCGTACTTCATCTGTCCCAACCCTTTGAGATAAAGGTCAAATTAGCATTCAGGTATACACCAACTATAGTGCCAGACTGTGACAAAAAAGCCCTCTGAAAAGCTAAATTTAGCAGCGGTGTATGCAAAGCCATCAGAGAATTCCACAAAGACATTTCACAATAAGAAAATGAGGGAGGGGTAATAAAGTTCTTTGGTATAGAATGCAGACTGTCTAAATGGAAGGTCCAACTTCTGACAGGGTATGCTATCTTTGACTGTAAAAGAATCATATAACTATAATCATCATACAGTTGCTTCAGTGATGCTGCCACCTCCAACAATTATATCAATAATCAGTCAGAAATCATTCTGAAACTGCTATTTGGTTTCATGCATCACCTGTCTAGTGGACCCCTGCCATAAACAGGTTATACAACAAAAGGAGGAAACTAGTTCAGAAAAAAAAGAAAATCTCAAGAAGGAAAGACATCCCTGATCAGTATCAGTAAGAAACTAAGATCCCTCATAAAATCATCCAAGGTTAACTTAGAAAGAAAAATAGCCAAGGATTCAAAAGATAAACAGAAACCTTTTTTAGCTATGTCAAGAATCTTAGTGGCAACTCGCAGATATGCTCTGAGATAGTGCAATACAGCACAAAATATACTGAACCTACTGATATTGCCAGCATACTGGCAGATAGATTCAGTGCAAACTTCACCTCCCATTCACCTTCAAAAGGGCCCACAACAATACCGGAAAAGTGTAGTGTCCCAGAAATCAGAGAAGCGCAGGTGAAAACAGCCCTTTCAAAAACCAAAAACACAGCATCAATTTGGCCAGATGGTGTCACAGGCTGTGTCTTGCACGAAGTACAGAACGAACTAACCCCCCACCTAAACACGCTGTTCAACCTCACCCTCTCCACAGGCTATGTGCTCATAGAATGGTGCACAGCAACAGTTATTCCGCTCCACAAAGGAGGGGCCACAACTGACCCTGGTAACTATCGCCCCATAAGCCTGGCTAGCCTGGTCTGCAAGGCTATGGAGTGCATCATCATGGAACTCATTAACAAAGACATTGGGAACCTCCAAACACTTGACCTGACCCAGTTCGGCTTTGTTAAGGGCAGATCATGCCTACTAAACCTGGTTGACTTCTTTGAGACAGTCACCAAGGCCATAGACGAGGGAAAGATTCACACAGCCTATCTTGATCTCACCAAGGCATTCAACACCATTTCTCACTCGGGTATTATAGAAAAACTCACCAGCCTGAACATAAACTCCTACGTCACAAGATGGGTTGCCAACTGGCTTACAGACAGAATTCGCATGGTAAGAATAGTGGGCTCCAGGTCCAACTCTAAACCAGTCACAAGTGGTGTCCCACAAGGCTCAGTTCTGGGACCCCTACTGTTCACCATATATTTCTCTGAAGTACAGGCAAACACAGGAGGACTGTGGCTACTAAGTTCGCCGATGACTGCAAACTGGAAGACATAATTGACTCTCTGGCTGACACGGACATCCTTCAAAAAGGCCTTACTGAGACAGACACCTGGTGTCAAAGTCATGGCCTCAAGCTAAATGCCAAAAAATGCATAGTTATCCCATTTTGGAAAAACAAAACACCCACGAATTACAACATAGGCAGCAGCCCCCTTAATACAGAAGAGGTAATGAGATCTGGGGACCCTGGTAGATAGTAATCTCTCCTTTGACAATTATAGTGCCAAAGTAGTTAGAAAATCCTTCTATTTGGCCAATCTAATTACTAAGGGGTTCGCATCTAGAAATAAAGAGGCTATAGTGCCCCTCTACTCGCCACTCATCATACCCATCATAGAGTACAATGCCCCATTTGGGATGTACCTCACAAGACACTTCCAACAGCTTGAAAGACCACAAAAGCACCTCACCAAGAGGATTACTTTTCTCAAACATATGTACTATGCAGCCCAACTGAAAAAACTCCGGTTGTACTCAGTGGCATATCGCTTACTCAGAGGTGATCTCTGCCTGACTTACAAAGTCATGTCCAACTCAGAATTGATGGGCATGCTCCACCTAAAGAAATCCAAGTCAGTGCAAGCCACGCGCTCTAGTGAGCTAAACCTCACCACAACAATAAATAGAACATGCTGGAGGGATAGATTCCTGTCACAGAGACTCCCCATGCTTTGGAACAAAATTCCTAACTAGATTAGGCAGCGCCCCTCACTAACACTCTTCAAGAGAAGCCTTGACGAGTGAATGGGTAACAGAAAATACACCCTGGGATCACTTCATTGGCTCTGCTTGACAGAGGCTGAATTAATTAATGAATGGGGTGGTGAAAGCCGACACACTCTGGCTAGGCTTATAAATGCCCTCGGGCAGATAGCCTAGTACCTACCTATGAACCTATGAACCCATGAACCTGTGTGCAGACTTTTGTGCAGAGGTTATATATTCCCCAGGTTGAAAACAAGCCTAGTACCAGATCATGACAGCAAAAGTTCTTTGAAAAGCTATATTTTGTAGCTGTATATAGGAAGCCATATGTCAGTTCCACACAGACAGCTTACCAAAATAAATCAGGGACTTCTCATAAGTAATAGGTATTCTGGTACAAAATGCATACTGACTCAGTGGAATGTGTTCTTAAATAGAAGGTAAACTTCCCCTGACTGTGAATGACATCACATACATATAATTGCTATATAGCTCTTTGACTATCCGTCATGAAAACATATTAATAATGCATCAGGGTGATCCTGAAACTGCCCTTTAATTTCCTAAATGACTTACCCTCATCTTTAGAGTAAAAGTCAAATATCATGTGAATGGAAACTAAGTGTAGCGCCAGAATATGACAGTAAATGTCTCTACAGCACTAGATGTACAAGTTGTGTGTAATAAGCCATATGTCAGTTCTCTGAAGAGAGTTTACAATGAAAAATTCAAGGACGTTTTATAAGGTAATTTGGTAAATGTGTGTGTGTGATGATGCCACACACACACACACACACACACACACACACACACACGCACACACGCACACACGCACACACACGCACACACACACACATACACACACACACACACACACACACGTAATATACCAGTGTTATGTGTCCCTTCTGAAAGGGTACAGTATATCTAACTATGAAAGAATCATATAAATACAATGGCTGCATTATTCTTTGAGAGATACTGCTCCCCCATAAGTCATATCAGTATCAAGTCAGAAGTCGCAATCACCTTTCATGCATCACTGCCAAAAGTGGTGAAATAACAGCAACAGTAATCTGCTTCACTTGCAGCTACAAGGCATAAATATGAATAAGAGCAAAGATAATATGTATTTAATGTGCAGCTATAGGGCACATGACACTTTCATCATCTTTTGTAAAAGTTTAATTAAAAAAAAAAACAAGTGTATGATGCTACAGTCAATGTTTTACACTGCCACCATTACCTAGAAATCTATCTAGGTTCTTTCCATGAAAAGATGAAATATATTTGTGGTGATCTTTTTTTTTTTTTTTTAAGTTAGATATGTCAGTCCATTCTTTGCCCCCTACCCCCAAAACCACAGCAGAAACCAATAGGTTGTGACCATTTTAATAGTCTTTTGCTTTTATTCAGTTTGTGCCCCAACTAGATAGCCACTTGTGGTGATCACCTTTATTCGCTGTAAGTGTTAAAGAATGTTGCTACACCAAAGTAGAACAAGCTGCTGCTGAAGGGTTAATATACTATGCTTTGTCCTTAACACACAACTCACTAAAAACCTTAACTAGAGCTCTTAAGCACTTAGCAAACAGGAAAAATATCCAGAAATGAACTAGGGCAAGGGCCCATAATTAGAGACAAATCTGAAATATTTTTCTTGTCTTTTTTTTTGATCACTTCTAGGAATAACAGATTTTACATTAGCATCATTTTTTTTTCTGAAGAACATGAAGTCTGAAACTCCATGGTCTTTCACGCTGTGTCTCCAGTCCGCAATGACTTGCCAGAGAATCACAACATTTTGAAACAAAATCAGGAACAACTGATAAATGTGAGCTATAGTCAAGTCCATTGCACCATTTTCTGAAAACTCTCCTCCCCTCCACCTGGTTGCTGTGTGCTCTGCTCCTGTGCTTGAATTACACACTGTGTTCCAGCTTGTCCCTGCAGCAAACACTTGCATATTCCTAGCCAGACGCCTTGGAACATTAGGGCAAACTAAAGAAATTACCTTACAACTCCCAGAAAAAACCTTTCCTTTGAAAAGGCATTGAAACACTGTGTTCCAGCTTGTCCATGCACCAAACACCTACATATTCCCAGCCAGATGCCTTGGAACATTAGGGCAAACTAAGGAAATTACCTTACAACTCCCAGAAAAATCTTCCCTTTGAAAAGGCTTTGAAACACTGTGTTCCAGCTTGTCCCTGTACCAAACACCTGCATATTCCCAGCCAGACACCTTGGAACATTAGGGCAAACTAAGGAAATTACCTTACAACTCCCAGAAAAAAACTTTCCTTTGAAAAGGCATTGAAAGTATGTATTGATGCTGAAACAAATAAAGTGAAACAAGATAAATGTAAAGACTTTACTAGGTTAGGCAAGCTTCTCAGGTAGGCTAGCCGGCAGCCACCCCCCCCCAGTCCTTCTCTTCTTTATTTTATATTATCCATACCTCCTTTTATTTATCCCCTTCACTCAAACTACTTCATCCTCACTCCCCCCTTAGACCCTCAAATCTAGCAGGAGACCCTTCCACTGCTATACAGTGACTGACCACTAGGTTGCGTCTCAGTATTTAGCTTTCTCAATAATTAGCTTTTGTACTGTATTTTCTACCCTATTTCTGTATCCCTACCCCCATTACTCTGTTCCCAGTTTCCTCAGATTCACTTATATATTAACTCTCCTTGTCCTAAGGCATCCTTTATCATTGTCTTCTCCTCTATCATCCTGACTTTCTTCCTTCTAGCCTCTGAACATTGTCTACATTCTCCTACCTTTAGACTTACCTGCTGAGTCTCTCACTTCACTGATTGTCTTCCTCTATATTCTGCTCTCTTGTCTCTGTTTTTCTCCTGTCTTACCCCTCTGTTATCTCTATTGCTTACTATTTCACTCTATACTCTTGAACCTCTCCTTGTCTCCCTTATCAGTACATCTACCAGTGCCGCTTTCCCACTTATTCATCTTATCCTTATCCTCTTACCTACCCTCACTGTCTCCCATGTACTCTACTACCTCTAATCACTAAGCCCGTCCCCGCAACATAAGTATTGATACCTCTCATCTGTCCTCTTTCTGCTCAATCTCGCGGCTTTTTCCCTATATGTGTTTTTGTCTCTTTTCCCCTCCCCCTCTGCCCCAATGCCCTAGCTCACCTTATAAGTATACCCCAATCCTTGGCAACACCATCTTTCTTCTCTTCCCCTCCACCTGGCTGCTGTGCGCTCTGCTCCTGTGCTTGAATTACAGTAAGAGAGATTATAATTCATTTGTGTAAAATGATTGATCTTTTTTGTCTCATTTAACTTTCAAACTGTTATTAACTGCTTTTTATTTGTACATTGCTTTAGCTTTTGATGCAAACACTGACACTATCTGAGCGTTGTGCACATAGCTTGTAATGAATGTACCTTGATGTTACTATTATAAATTCACACTGTTTTTTGCTTTTTATTTGTACATTGCTTTAGCTTTTGATGCAACGCTGACACTATCTGAGCGTTGTGCACGTGGCTTGTAATGAATGTACCTTGATGTTACTATTATAAATTCACACTGTTTTTTTGCTGATCTACTACTGCTTTTGCTGCAAACGCAGACATTTACAGAGCGTTGCATATGCATAGGCTGTTTAAAGAAGTTGTTGGCTCATAAGAATTGTTTATTTAGTAATTATTAACCAGTAATGACGTCCTTTCCTGATCGCTACATTTTCTAACCACTACTAAACTTGGTATAGCAGAATATAGTTATTTTCCTAGGTTCAGGAAATTTTTAGAGTTTTGTAGCAACTCTCTAAAGGCATACTGCACTCTACTTAACTAGCCTCATTAACATTGACTGCTGAGGACTAACATAATCACCTGAGCCGTCTAAAAGACGTGCATTGGTACTGAATCATGAGGTTCTCTTACAGCTAAACTGCAAAACAATATTCTCACCCTCCCTAAATTCAAATACCTTGTATTCGTGTAGGCTGTTTAAAGAAGTTGTCTGCTCATAAGATTGTTTTTCAGTAATTATTACCCAGTAAAGGCCTCCTTTCCTGGTCGCTACATTTTCTGACCACTACTATACTTTATAAAACTGAATATAGTCAGTTTCCTATGTTCGGGAATTTTATTGAGTTTTGCAGCATCTCTATAAACTCATACTACCCTCTACTTAGCTAGCCTTATTAACATTGAATACTGGGGACTGATATAATCACCTGAGCCGTCTAAAGACGTGCACGGGTACTGAATCATGCGGTTCTCTTACCGCTAAACAGTATTCTCACCCTCCCAAAATCCAACATGGTATCAACCCTATTTTACTGTGAATTATAAGGAGGTTGTAACTGCTTATATTTGCTAATACTATAAGTCGCATTGTTAATTAACAAAGGACTACTCCTCTTTAATTGTTTTTACTGCTCCTCTCTATCTTAACTCAGTTCACTGTTCAAGTTAAGCACTGCCCCAAATACTCAGTAGTGTCGGGCACTAAAAGGAGTCATAGAATTTTGAAAATGCTACAAAGTATTGCTATTTACTGTGGTAATATATGCAACTGTGTCTGTGATACATTTTGTTTACTGTTTAAGTTTAGTACTGCTCTGAATTCTTAGTAGCTTCTGATACTAAATGGAGTTATAAAAGTTTGATAGAGCTATAAAGTATTGTTGTTGACTGTGATTACACAAGCAACTGTGTCTGCATAACATCTTTACCTGCTCTCTAAGTTGATACTCTATGCCTTACTACCTTTTCTCTCTATATATATCTTACCAGCACTGTGTTTCAGCTTGTCCCTGCACCAAACACCTGCATATTCCCAGCCAGATGTCTTGGAGCATTAGGGCAAACTAAGGAAATTACCTTACAACTCCCAGAAAAACCTTTCTTTTGAAAAGGCATTGAAAGTATGTATTGATGCTGAAACAAATAAAGTGAAAAAAAGATAAATGTTAAGACTTAACTAGGTTAGGCAAGCTTCTCAGCTAGGCTAGCCAGCAGCCACCCCCCCCCCTCAGTCCTTCTCTTCTTTCTTTTATATTATCCATACCTCCTTTTATTTATCCCCTTCACTCAAACTACTTCATCCTCACTCCCCCCTTAGACCCTCAAATCTAGCAGGAGACCCTTCCACTGCTATACAGTGACTGACCACTAGGTGGCATCTCAATATTTAGCTTTCTCAATAATTAGCTTTTGTACTGTATTTTCTACCCTATTTCTGTATCCCTACCCCCATTACTCTGTTCCCAGTTTCCTCGGATTCACTTATATATTAACTCTCCTTGTCCTAAGGCATCCTTTATCATTGTCTTCTCCTCTATCATCCTGACTTTCTCCCTTCTAGCCTCTGAACATTGTCTACATTCTCCTACCTTTAGACTTACCTGCTGAGTCTCTCACTTCACTGATTGTCTTCCTCTATATTCTGCTCTCTTGTCTCTACCTGCTCCGTTCGCCCTTCGGGCTCACTCCACTCCCCTACCCTACCCCCAATTCCCACACCCCCCAGTGCTCCTACATTTATCCCTCCAGAAACCACACCCCTACCTTACTCACACCAATCACACAAATCTCATCTATAACACTCCCACCCCTATCAAACACATCTCGCCTACCAATTACCCAACTCTCCTCCTCCCCTACCTCATACATACTTACTATTATTTCTCATTCTCCCTCTCATTTCCACTTCCTTAATAATGCACACTACAGTGAACCCTTCTCAAATTCAAATTTTGATTATCATTTCACTTATAACTCCTCTAGCAACTACCTCTATCTTATCCTCCTATGAACTACCTTTGTACTCTACCCTTACCTTTCCCTCTATACACACCTCTACACCTATAACACCTTTTTCTGCAACCTTCCTAAATCTCATTTACAAACCCAACTACCTACTAGCCAAATACCACAGACTAGCCCACATTACATTCTATAACCAAAAAACTAGAAAATTAATCGACTACTTTTGGAAACCTCTACAACCTAAACACTCAGTACTCCCCCACTCACTATTGGATGGAGACATTCATCCAAACCCTGGCCCACACCATACCCAGACCATAAGAAACTACAACAATGACATAACTAGGTCTGCATTACCTACCAAATCTACCAATTATCTCACTATAGCCCATATCAACATACGTAGTATTTGTAATAAAATTTCTCAAGTCCATGCCCTGCTAGATGTCAACCAATTTGACATCCTATGCCTATCAGAAACATGGCTAAAACCTATCATTAAAGACAACGAAATCTCCCCACCTGGGTATGACATCATTAGACTTGACCGCTCTGCAAAAAAGGGGGGAGGTGTAGCAATTCTCTATAAAACCCATCTACAAATCAGCACTATAAATCTGAACCTTACCCTAGTCAATAGTGCCGAAATAATTTGCTCTAAACTTCAAGTCAACAAAAGCAAAGCCATATATATAATTTGTATATATCTTCCCCGAGGAAATAACATTAATGCTCTTGAGTGCATTCATAGTTGGCTCTCCACTAATCTCCCACAAGAAACATTAATCTTAGGTGACCTAAATATTAATTGGAATTCCTGTAATAATTCAAACCCTACCTCCCACATAAACCTACATGGCTTCTCACAACTAATTACCTGTCCTACCAGAACTAATAAAATCAATAACAAGGACACCACTTTAGACTGGATACTTACTAACACCCCCCCAACAAACCTATAAAACTGGCTCCCTTCCAGACGATCTAAGTGACCACTCTTTAACATATATTATTAGACATAAAACCAATCTAATTTTTCCAAACACATTCAGAACCAATCTAATTTTTCCAAACACATATACAGCATTTATAGCATTTACTGTCTGTTTTTTTCCTTATCTCTGCAATAAAACAAAAAAATCTCTTGTTTTCCCACTTTACTGAACTAGAGTAGTCCAGTTTCAGAGTTGCTGATCCCTGGGCTTTGTTTTTAGTTCCTGTTACTGATCCATTGCCTTATTAGGAAGGAGGGAAGTTTCTTTGCTTACCAGTGGGAGTGGGAAGCACTGAGCGGCCTTTTTGTCCGATTTGGTGAAGTTTCAGCCAGAAACTAGTAGTCCATTGGTCGTTTTGGGCCAATTCCTAGCTCCCTTCAGCCCCTGCTATAAAACACGCTAAACTGTACTGCTGATCTAACCAGCATATCCTATAACTGAAAAGTTCATCTCTACTTGATTCCCAAGTAGACTATTCTCTATCTGTAAAGCCTAGCACTTACTCCTACAGTACTTGCACCTTGATAAAGCACACTTATTATAGATAGTACCCCACCAGCCTAAAACCCACTTCCCTGGAGTCCTTTGAAAGTTCTTTATCTACTACTTCTAGTATGTCGAGGGATCAGTTGCTAGTGTCCTCTCCAGCTCAACTGGTGAACCTGGGAATATTGAGGCAATGTTACAATTGCCTCATGTACACAGACAATCCTCTCCTTCTCCCACAAAACACAAATACATGCGAGAGATGCAACTATACGGCCAAACTGGAGGCTGAGCTCTCTCAACATAGGACTGGCAAGACCAGACAGGAGGAGAAGGTAACCACACACAATACATACCCAGTCACACATGGTACCATCACAACTTCAAATCATACACATACTCACACAAAGACATACTCGAGGCTCTGATCAAAAATTTACCAAAACAGCAGAGGCCACCAAAGCAGACACCCAAACAACTACCACCTCACGACCCAACACATGCAACACATAGACCACACAGTCAGAGTGTCAAACAGTCACAGCCCTTAAGGCCAAACAAAATGCCAGACACACTTGTCATTGGTGATTCCATAGTCAGACACACTGACGTCCCGCTCACCAGACTGAGTAAGGAGAAAGTCACAGTAAGCTGCCTGTCGGGCGCTAGAATCTGCCACATAACGCAAGCACTCAGGTCTCTCAACAGCAGGTACAAGTATGACTCAGTCATTGTCCACGCTGGTGTCAACGACCTGAGACGTACCTCCTTGGACTACATGAAAAGGGACGTCGAGGAGCTCTCTGATTATGTAGCCCAGGCAGGTATGACCCTGACCTTGAGCAGTATCCTACCTTCACCTAGAATGATGCCACAATACAGTGATAAGATGATCAGCTTTAATAATTGGCTTAAATTCTGGTGTCATTCAAAGGGGATCCAATGTCTGTCTGCCTGGGATGACATGCTGGACAAGCCACGCTGCTTCGCAAGGGACGGCTTGCACCTGTCACCCCTGGGCTTCCGGATATTGGCAAAGGCTCTTGCCACCCCATAGTGCCTTTTTAGGCAAGGCTCAAATTCTAAACCTACCACCCTAGAACACCAAAAAGAAAAACTAAGGGTAATGCTGCTCAATGCCAGAAGTCTCAATCACAAGATGCACTCGAGGCCCTTCTCAATATGGAGAACATCGATGTCTGTGCTGTGACAGAAACCTGGTTCAAGGCTCCTGAGAGCACCCCAGAACTAACAGGTTTCACCTCATATCATGCCCGGCCCCAAAATCCAGACAGCACCAAGAAAGGAGGGTGTCCATATTCATAAAGGACACCCACACCTCAAGGTTGGTGGCAACGCACGATGCATCGGAGACCATCCAGGTGCAATTAACCATAGGCAAGACTGCTCTGCAATTTGTAGCATGTTACAGGCCACCCTCTCAAACTCAGGAACCTCACATGGCCTTCCTGAAAACATTGGAGGATAAATGTATCTCCAAACACCATCATACTAGGTGACTTCAACTACCCTAATATAGACTGGGAACACTACTCAAGCCCGAACACTCTAACCCAAAGATTCCTGGAGTTCATAAACTCAAATGCCATGGAACAACTAGTCACCATCCCCACAAGAGGTGAAAACATACTTGATCTCATCATCACGAACATGGGATCAAAATGTTCAACACCGGAAGTATACCCCTCACTGGTGAGATCAGATCATAAACTAATCTCGCTGGAGGTCCTCATCCGCCCCACCTGAAACAAAAAGACCACAGTGAAAAACTTCTCAAAAGCCGATTTCACACTTCTAAAAACTAGTGTGGTCTCCTTTAAGGCCCCTGAGCCAGTGGTAAACATTACTCAAACCGCTGAATCACTTACAAATGCCTTCTACCAGCACCTACAGGACTGCATGGATCAGGCAATCCCAAACAAAACTAAGACTCTCTGTACCAAAGGCAAGCGTCCAGTCTGGTGGACCCCAGCCATAAACAAGCTTTACAACAAAAGGAGGAAGCTACTACAAGATAGAGCAAAATCCTTGAAAGGTAAGACACCTTTGATCATTATAAGTAAAAACTAAGAGCTCTCATAAAATCATCAAAGGCAAATTTTGAGAGAAAAATCGCCAAGGACTCTAAAGACAATCATAAGGCCTTCTTTAGCTATGTTAGAAACCTAGGAGGAAACTCCCAGATATGCTCAGAATTAGTTCAAAATGATGTGAAAATTACTGAACCTACACACATTGCTAACATACTGGCTGACAGGTTCAGTGCAAACTTCTCCCCTCCCCCAAAAGGAGAGATATCTATTCCAGAGGATTGTAGCCCCCAAACATCTCCAACGCCCAGGTGAGAACTGCCCTCACTAAGGCAAAAACACAGCATCCATGGGACTGGATGGTGTCCCCGGCTGTGTGCTTCATGAACTCAACGAGGAATTAAACCCACAGTTAGGACAGCTGTTTAATCTTAGCCTCCCCTCAGGATACGTACCCAAGGAGTGGCGCGGCGACTGTGGTCCCACTTCATAAGGGCGGTGCCTCCACAGACCCTGGAAATTACCGCCCATTAGCTTGACACGCCTTATCTGCAAAGCCATGGAGAGGATCATTATGGAACTCATAAATAAAGACATAAGATAGTTGCAGACTTTGGGTCCATCCCAGTCTGGCTTTGTCAAAGGCAGATCCTGCCTCTTAAACTTGGTTGACTTTTCGAGACAGTCACCAAGGCCATTGATGAGGAAAGGCAGTCCATACAGCCTACCTCGACCTGGCAAAGGCCTTCACACAATACCCCACTCAGGTATCATCGAAAAACTCATCAGCTTGAATGTAAACCCATACATCACAAGATGGGTTGCAAACTGGCTAAGCGACAGAACCCACAGGGTCAGAGTTGCTGGAGCCATGTCAGACTCAAAGCCTGTCACAAGTGGTGTCCCACAGGGCTCAGTCCTGGGTCCACTCTTGTTCGGCATCTACTTTTCTGAAGTACAAGCAAACACAGGAGGGTTATGGCTGACAAAGTTTGCAGATGACTGCAAACTGGCGCCATAGTCGAAAACACATCTGACACAGATATCCTCCAGAAGGGCCTCACAGAAATGGATAACTGGTGCCAGAGCCATGGCCTGAAGTTAAACGCCAAAAATGCATAGTCATACCCTTCGGGAAAAACAAGGTTACCCCTAGCTACCATATAGGTGACAATCCACTGAGCACAGAAAAGTCATCAGGGATCTGGGGACCCAAGTTGACAGTAGTCTTTCGCTTGACACTCATGTTGCTAAAGTAGTTAGGAAAACCTTCTATATCGCCCACCTGATCATGAAGGGATTCACATCTAGATCAAGGGAGGTCATCGTCCCCTGTACTCATCACTCATTAGACCTATGATTGAGTACAATGCCCCGTTCGAATGTATCTGACCAGACACCTGATGCAGCTTGAAAGGCCCCAAAAGTTCCTCACCAAAAGGATAAAGGGTCTCAAAAATATGTCTTATGCTGCCCGACTGAAAGAACTCCAGCTTTATTCAGTCTCATACCGCTTGCTCAGAGGTGATCTGTGCCTGACATATAAGGCCATGTCAAACCCAGATTTGATGAATATGCTTCACCTCAAAAATCTAGATCCCTCAGAACCACAAGGGCGGAGACTTAAACCTTGACACGGTTATAAATAGAACGTGCTGGAGGGACAGATTCATCACCCAGAGACTCCTATGCTCTGGAACAAAATCCCGGTACATGTGAGGCAGAGCACCTCGCTGGCCTTGTTCAAGAGGAATCTTGACCAATGGATGGGAGATCGCAGATATACCCCAGGGATTACTTCAGTGTCACTGCTTGACAGAGGCACAGAAAAATGATAGGCATAGTTTTTATTCAAACTAAAGGGGTGGCGAAAGCCACATAACTATGGGCTAGGCTTATAAATGCCCTTGGGCAGATAGCCTAGTATGAACCTATGAACCTATGAACCTATGAACATTACGTTCAAAAAAGCAATTTAACTCAGAATGCTTTCAGACAGAACTGAGACAATGTAATTGGTCTCCTCTAAAATTTCTCCCTCTTAATGATGCAGTACAGTACTTCAATTCCACATTCTTAGCTATTCTTGACCAGCACGTACCAATACCTACTATCAGAACCAAAGCCAAACCAGCCCCCTGGCTGACCAACAATACTAGACAAAGAATCACTATCAGAAACAAATCCTGGGCAAAATGGTGTACCACTAAGAACCTGGCTGACTGTCAAACCTTTAGAGAATAGAAACAGCACAAAAAAGCCATCCTGACAGACAAAAAGAACTACTACCTTCATCTACAACAAACATCCAACAAGGAACCTAAAAAATTCTGTACCAGCATTAATAATCTTCTATCCCCAGGCCAATCTATCACACCCGACCCACAAGACTCTAACCCGGACAATCCCACACAAACAGCTAATGCCTTCAACTCTTTCTTCACAAATACTATTCAAACTCTTGCCAGTCACCTATCTCCTGATACCTCTAAGCTACTTCCATCTTCTGCAAATCCACCCACCCCCATTTCATCTACTACCTATTCCTACTTCCTTTATCTCATCCTTACTCCAAAAACTTAAACCTACCACCTCCTCCGCAGACAAAATTCCTGCTGAGTTCCTGCATATAGGAGCTAAAGCCATTGCTTATCCCATTTCTATTCTGATAAACAGATCTATTAATGAAGGAACTATCCCTTCAATCTGGAAGATATCTCATATCATCCCATTACATAAAGGGGGAAACTCTAATGACTTCTCTAACTATCGTCCCATAGCACTATTATCCCCTATTGCTAAAATTATGGAAAAATGTATCCATAAACAACTGCTAAACCACCTTCTACAAAACAACCTACTAGCTAATTGTCAGCATGGTTTTAGACCTTCTCACAGTACCACCACTGCACTGCTCTCATTTACAAACTCCATTAACTTTAATCGCAGCAAAAGTAGTCTTTCATCTGCACTCTTCATCGACTTATCTAAAGCCTTTGACATGGTTAACCACCAACTACTTCTGCACATTCTGACTTCTCTTTCACTTGATCCTCCTTCCTTAACTTGGTTTAAATCTTACCTAGAAAACTGACAGCAGGTGGTACTCTGGAAAAATACACTATCTGATCATCTTCCCATCTCTCTAGGGGTGCCACAAGGCTCCATCTTAGGCCCACTTATTTTTGCCATCTTTATCAACGACCTGCAATCAGCTATCCCAGATACTATCTGTATTCAATATGCAGATGATTCTACTATTATCTGTACATCTACCTCTCAAACAGAACTCCAGTCTCTTACCCAAAAAGCCTTTAACACTGTAGAACAATGGTTCTCTCATCACTGCCTGCTACTTAACCCCAAGAAAACTAAACTGCTTCTCTTCGCATCAACCTGAAGGCACATCCCCTTACACTTCACTATCAGTTCCAATAACTGTACTATCATTTCTGCTGACGCTACCACAAAATTATTAGGAATAACAATAGACAACAATCTAAACTTTGACAATCATATCAACACTACAATAAAATCAGTGAACAAAAAAATAGGAACCCTATACAGAATCAAACCCTTTCTTACTCCACTTGCAAGAACTACGTTAGCCAGAACTCACCTAATCTCTACTTTACTCTGTGCTTCCCCCATATTCACCAATCTATCAAAAAAAACCTCAATAAACTAGTAACATCTTACAATAATATTGCTAGATTTGCTATAGGATCCCCTTTTAGAATCCATCACTGCCTGAACCTAAAACATCTAGGTTGGCTAGAACTTCCTAATCAGCTCAAACTTCAACAACTCATAATAGCCCACAAAACCCTGCACCAACCCACCAAAACTCCAATACTCTCTTGCCACATTGCACCTTATTATAATCAGAAACATCTACGCTCTTCAAACAAACTATTGATCAAAACAACCATATCTAATAACTCTGCAGGTGACTGCCTGTTCTTAAACTCTGTTGGAAAAATATGGAATAAACTACCCTTGGATATCTCATCTCTGACTTCTCTCCAACTTTTTAAAAGGAATCTAAAACTGTATCTCAATAAAAAATGGCTATGCCACTGTAGTAACCCAGACTAACTCTGTTTCTTTTCTTGTCTTCTTCCCTATTTTTTCCCTACTATACCCTATAACTCAGCAGGGGACTGCCTGTTCTCCAACTTTGTTGGAAAATATTGAATAATCAACCCTCAGATACCTCATCCCAGACCTCTCCCCCACTTTTTAGACTTATCTAGACAGTACCTCAATAAAATGGCTATGTCCTTGTACTAACTAGACTTACTCTGTTTTCTTTTTTCTTTACTTTTCTTCTTCCCTATTTTTTCTCTCTACACCCCTTTCAGCTTTTCTTTACCTCTCATTACACTTTAGCACTCCTCTTATAAAATGTATGTTTAGATTCTTTGTATTGTAATGATTATTGTGATATTCACATCACGTAGGTTGTAGCTTATGTATTTTTAGGTTTTAAGATTGTAATTTGCAATTTCCTGAAGAAAAAAAAAATACTATTTGTTTACTGTTATCTTTATATTTGTTATTACTTCTATTGTAACACCTTCTTAAACCATGTAATAATCACTGGAGCTTTTCTCCCTGGGCCTCTACTGAAAATGGACATATATCCAGATAGACTAGCCCAGTCAACAAATGTAAAATAAATAAAATAAATAAATGTGGTAGAGATAGAATTAGTGGCAGGAGTAGACATAGGATTAGCTTCACCGTCTTTCCATTACTCATGTGTGCTAACCCTAACCCTGCTACTAACCCAACCCTGTATGTTACCTTATGAAAACCCTCTTCCTAACTGCAGCACAATAACAAAGACTCAGGCCCACTACCCAAACATTACTTACACACATGTACAACATTAAAACTATCCCCATACATAGACATGATCATTAAACTCCAATGACATACAACTTTAATATTCATAGGAGAGCAGGAGCGAGTGCATCATTCTGGGTTCCAGCTCTAATACTGCTGGATTAGATAATTCTGATGCTATTTTCTCACACTTTGACATACTTTCCATAATTTATGTATTTTTTTTAATCTCTTTATAACTTGTAAATACTGAACTGTGATAACTGTGGAGAAAAAAAATCTATTTATTTATGGTGTCTGGTGACCACTTGGCTTCCAGACCTATGTGGTTTTAAAAGTTCTGGGGTACATTTTAGAACTTTTTTCCACATGCTTTAGTGCAATGATGACCTCAACAAAAAATCATGACTAAGGAAAGAAACGGGGTATATGTATCTATCTATATCTATATATATATATAGTTTCACTTAATAATCTCGAAATGCTGAAATACCGAATTTCAGCATTTCGAGACCATGAAGCCGAACTATTCACAATCCCGAAACCCACAATCACAAATCACACAATCACGAACATACATACACCATACAGAACATAACACACACACCATTCTACCCACAATACACAAACCACACAACCATACACTACATGTAAGCAGGGGGGCAAGCCACCCTAAACCCCCTACACCTCTCTACTTATATATGCCAACTCCGTGATCGCACATAATGAAAAAAAAAAAAAAACACATCACGGCATTCTACACTCACTCACACACATAAATACACATCACACATACACAGACACCAACAAACCCAACACTCACACTCATACTTACACCTCCCTACCCTTACCCACACATACAATGTACAAAAACACACACAAACACTCACTCACCTTCAATCCCAGACACCATACCAGCAAAATACTTCACATAACCTACCAGAAATGCAGGAGCATGAATTCGACATATTCAAATTTGCTTTTCTGCACTTTTTGACATTCTGAAGTTTCAGCTTCATGGTCTCGGAATGCTGAAATTTGGTATTTCAGCATTTCGAGATTATGAAGTGAAACTATATATATATATATATATATATATATATATATATATATATATATGTATATATATATATATATATATATATATATATATATATATATATATGTATATATGTATATATATATATATTTTTTTTTTTTCTTTCTTTTAAAGAAGAAATAATAAATTACATCAGAGGCTGAATGTTCAAAGCAGACAAGACAACAGTTGCCAATGAAGTAAGTAAGTATTAGATACTCATAAAAAAACAAGAACAATGCTTTTGAGGGAAAAGCATTCCTGGGTTGACTGCTTTCCTCTCTTGCCCCATCTATAAAACTCTCTAACCCCAAAAGATTGATACCTGCTGTGCACTCTTCTGATGTGAGACTGGGATGAACATGTGGAAAAGAAAGAATAGATAGAGACCAATACAATTGTTGAACTTGTTGCTGTCACATACCAACTGGACAGGTGAAATCCTTGGTTACCATCAAGGTGTCTTACAGGGCTCTGTCCTAGTCCCTTACTTGTTTAGATTGTATCTTTCAGACCTTACTTTTTCATCTGAAATGTTCTACAGTCTATATGCTGAAGACCTGAAATTGGGTAAACTGATTACAAGTGTTACAGATAATTCAAGTCTGCAAAATAATTTGACTGCATTGAACATTTGGGCACAGGAGAATAATATGTTGATAAATATATCAAAAACTAAGCATATGAGATTTGGGAGACATAAACTGAAAGGTGAATATTTAATACAGCACCCAGTGATTGAAAATGTAGACTCATTTAAGGACATGGGTATATGGGTAGATTCAGCTATCAGTTTTTTCTAATCATATCAACCAAATGGCTAATGATAGTTATAGAACTATAGAGTGTATAAAAAGATTTATAAAGTCTAGGAAATCAAACATAATGTAGTCATTGTTTGTTAGTTACATTAGACCCAAAAGTGAGTATAGAATAATAATATGGAACCCCTATAGAAAAACAAGTATGAATAAACTGGAAAGAGTACAGAGGAAATATACCAAGGGCATCCATGGATGTGGAAATCTAAGTTATTATGAAAGACTAAAATATCTGAACATGTACAGTGTGTCTCTTACAGATATTTAAGAGGAGATCTTATTCAGGTATATAGGGCATTTAGGACGACTACCTCTGGGAATGTTTGGGGTTATCAAAAAGTACTAGAGAATCATCAGATAAACTATGTAGAAGAAACCATAGGAATGAGAAGTGCACTAATTGGTTCTCTAATAGAGCAGCTGATGCTTGGAACAGACTACCAAATTACATTAAAGCAAGTACTAGTTTAGATATTTTAAGAACAGCCTGGACATTTATTATGGGAGCAAGTGTATTGGGATATTGACAAGCTAGAAGGGCATTAATGCCCATGCTTGAAACATTTGTATGTATGTATGTAGGGGTTGGGAGGGTGGCCTAATGGTTAAGGTGTTTGCCTTAACAAGGTGCAGGGTTTGAGTCTCACAAGGGATAATTGGCTAGGCTTAAAATTGCTCACAAGTGCAATTAGCCTAGTACTAATCTATGAACCTATCTATGTGTATGTAATTGTATGAAAGCAGCATGCCTCCTGAACCCTACCTTACCCCCAGAAGATCTAATATACCTATATATTATATACCTGATGTCAGTTATGAAGAAAGTGTAAACATTAACATTTACACTGATCTAATCAAATGTGTTGTTCCAAGACAGTATAGTGCCCCTAAACTAGCTATAGTGACCCTCTGTGCATCCATATGAGGTGATTTTTGAGAAAATGTAAAGAAATAATGACCACACTAACCCAGTCAAAACAAAAGCTAGAGTGACTTTCTAAGCACAGTTATGAATATGATTGTCAGGAAAACTATCACCAGTCTCCACATTTATCAAATCAATTTTCTCTTCTCTGGCATAGGCCCATACTGTGTACTTTTACAGCCAGGACTGGCAGCCTTTGAATGGTCTGATGCTGTGGATGTTCTATGATTTAATGCATTCATTTTTTTTTCCTAACCTGGAAATCTATGCTTGTGCATGCCAATATTGCTTCTATGTATATACTGACCAGCCCCTGACAAACCAATTTTATCAAACACACACACACACACACACACACACACACACACACACACACACACACACACACACACACACACACACACACACACACACACACACACACACACACACACACACACACACACACTCTGCTGCTTAGTTGCAGGTAAATTAAAGGAATATCAATTCATCTGTTGCATGTCTTTGGAGTGCTGAAGGAAATCAGTATACATTAATAAAACTCACACAAAGACAGCTAGGTCATGCATTTGGCACACAGAAGGAACCAAAGTCAGGAACTCACCAGGGTGAAAATCTGTTCACTGTGACACTGTACCAACAATGCGTTCCATTCCCTTAAATCCCATAAATCCCATAATTCCTGTCCAGATCATCAAAGAAAGCCTCTTACTGTGTGTAATGTTTGACTGTGATGTAAAGTGAAAAAAAATATGGCCAACTTGTTAGTTTTATATGCACTCCACAAATACTTACGCAAACACACACACACACACACACACACACACACACACACACACACACACACACACACACACACACACACGTCACTTAAATGCCAGCTTTTATAGTTTTTTAGGAAATATAATAAATTGTGCTACACTGCTTCTGTCATGCCCGATCAATGTTTTCTTCACAGTAATCAAATAACTGCAAGGGCTAAGTCATAGCCTTGATAAACCTCTCTACACTGATCAGTTACATAGAAAAATAGATTTTCCATTTATTTTACTTACCTTAGTAGAGGTACTTTTCAAATATTAGCTGTTGAGTCCTGACTGTTCCAACCTTAACTAGCCAGCCAACTTCTAGGCACTCCAATTTACACATCAATGTCTCAACCCTCCCCCCACCGACTTCTGACCATCCATTAAAAGTAAACAAAATGTCACTAATTTACTTTTCGTTTCATCATCCCTGTGAATACATTATACTCCCAAACTAAAATTCCATTAAGTTTCATCACCTTCTACATTTAAATAAAACTATTAACAAAGAGCATATCACTCTCAACCCCTTCCCCTTCCCACATATACTATCCAGTACTCTCCTGCCAACATAGACTTCTGTCACATATTTTCAGAAATCCCTTTGTACATCTACAGTCTACAATGCTTCCCCATCTCACCATGTTATTCCTCTTCTCTTCAACCCAGTACACTATTCCGTCAATAACCCAGTCTCTACAACCATCTTTTAACCTTCCATTCACTAGCCACAAATCCCCAGAATTACTCACTGGAGCTTCAAAATCTACACAGCTCTTTAGCACATTTCATTCTCCACCTACCATTCATGCAAAAATCCAGATACACGCATTCTTTACCTCATCTCCTCCAAATTTACCAAACTTCCACAGCTCCCCCTCAAAGTTTCCAAACATTTCTATAAATTCATGCCATTCTTGACCAGCCTCTCCTGTGCATTAAATTACATTCAAAACATCACTAATAAACTTGACCAAATAAACATCTTTTCTGCAACCCACTTACCTGATATTGTAACTGTCACTGAAACATGGCTCGGACAAACCAGTCTTAGTTTTCAGCATCTACTTCCCTTCTAAAAATTCCTCCAAGACACGAAACCTGGCAATAGGCAAAGTGGGACACTGTCATTCTTTGAGTCGCTCTAAAAAGCAAAACATAAGGAAGAAGAGTGACATCTTTGCAAAAGAAATACAGACAAGATCATTTCAGAAAAACATTCAAAGTTGGTTTTGCTGATTGTGATGATGAGGTACCAGAAGAAGTAACAGGAATCAGCAAATAATTATCCATAAAGACCTTCAATACCGCCTACAAAACAAACAACTGCTTGCACCCCATTGTGCAGATAACCCTGATTTGTACCACTCTGCAAAGACTTCCTTACCACATCTTTTCTCTATAATTATAACCTCTATTTAACACAAAGTATAATGACAGTCATATGGAAAATTGTGCTTGTCAAACACCTTCCCACTCAGCATCAGCCAGAAAATGCCTACAACCCTCTCTTCACTTGGGAAGATACTTGAAAAACTAATCTCCAACCAATTGTCCACTTATATCCAACAGTTTTACCACCTCCTCACTTTTGAACAGTATGAATTATTGGCTAGGCAGAGCACAATAACAGTACTATGGCCACTTATTGATGAGAACCCTTTCAACATGGATAAGGGAAACCTTTCAGGAATACTCCTCAGTGACCTTTCCAAAACATCATATTTTACTGACCACTTCCTGCTCCTTCACTTCCTTGAGGAAACGAGGGTTAGCCCTAACACTGTCACCTGGTTCCAGTATTTCTTTATAAATAGGTGCTTCAGATTCAAAATAGACTCATCCCTCTTAACTCCAGCACCCCTTACCAGAGTAGTGTCACAGGGATCCACACTCACTCCACTGTTGTTTTCAGTCTCTATTATTAAACTACCCTCTAGTCTCCCTAATCTTACAACCACTCTTCATTCAGATGCATAGTTGTCTTTCAATCCACAGTTCTCTCAAATTTAACTGTTTAAATGCACCTTCATTCTGACCTCCATTTCTTTAATTATTGGCTAAAAAAAATATATATATATATATATATATATATATATATATATATATATATATATGCAAAAATATCAAAAAATGAAAAAGAGAACTGACACTGAGGTGAAACTGTTAAGCACTTTCATTCTGTAACGTTGTTAGTTTTTTATTTTTTGAAATTTACGAAGCCATTTTCACATATAAGGTATTTTATTTGTATTTAATTGTCTGTTTTTTATGCACACACATATATAAATAAATAAATAAATAAATATATATATATATATATATATATATCTGGAACTTTACAAAAGCTGAAAAAATATTAAAATCTCAACATTGCAGATCTCAAAGATTCCCCAGTAGAATCAACCACATCTTTTAAATACCTAGATTTCTGGCTGGACCAGTCACTTGACTTTCAAAGCAGCACTGGAGATAGCAGGAACGAGATAATTTTTCTTGCATTCTTGCCCTGTAAAATGTCTTCCTTTCTCTCCAGACCAGCTAGAACTGCATTAAGAAAATGAATCCTCCTTGCTGAACTTGAATATGAGCTCCCCATCACAGCCATATCCTCTAAAAAAAGTCATACAATCTATAGTCCTTTAAAAACAAAATCTCTTGATTCATTTCCAGTTCCTTTTCTCGAGCACTAACTCATCACCCTCTCTGAAGCCAGATGGCTGCTTGTCTCCTACAGAACTGAGCTACTCTCTTGTTTTCAAACTTCTTCAAGCATGTGTCTTCCTGCCTGTTTTTGCCAAATTCCATAACAAAACCACTCCCTACAACCTTCGCAACCTCTGTCAATTAACTCCCTCACTCCAGATCCCCCAAACATGACTACACTGTACTAACTGTTCCTTCTCTATTCTTCTACCAAAAATCTCATAGTTCATTCCGGTCACCTAAAAGCAGTCTCCTCTTTACCCAATTTCAGAACACAACTATTAACTCCGTCTTCACCTCTGTCAGATCTATGCCAAACCTTTCTACTCACCTGCTACTTCCATCACAAATCTACTACTAAAATAAATTTGCATTTGTTTTCTGCTCTGTTAATAGTACTTAAATATCTTTTCAATTGTCTAGGGGTTCTATCACTTCTGTAATTCCTCCATGCTTGTGAATTTGTTCTGTTTTGCTTTATGTATGCATGTATTTATTTTATTTATTTATGTATTTGATTATTTGTTTATTTAGTTAGTTATTTATTTATTGTGAAATTCTTCAACCAGGCTGCGCCTGCAAATGGTCCATTGTAATTACTCGTAAATAAACTAAATACATGTCACATTTGTAGCTCCTCTACCAGCAGTATCCGACAGACACAGAAGCATTTCACAGTCAATCTAGTTATGAAGAAATCATAGCTCTAGGAACAGTTGCTATGGGACAGTAGTGTTTATATTTCTCAGTTGTCACTGATTTGCCTCATATTTTGCCCTGTCTTTATAAATGATGGATTTTCTATTAAACTCCTTAGGTTTTCAGTTATTCAACAATGCCGGACATCAACAGTTTCTTAGTTTCTATTGTTCAGAAAATACATTCAAAACAGGTTGGCTGGGATTCACTAATTCTCCGTGTAAGACTAACTAAGTCATACTCGGAAACTGCAGCCTAAGAGTATGATGTCAGTGCATCATGCATATTCATGAGGGCATGCTGACTCAACTCTAAGGCTAACACGGGCATGCACAAGTGCAGGGGGCATGTCAGACTGCCGAGCAGTCCAAATATCCATGCCCCTGCAAGTGCGTAAACTGCAAATCTCAACTGAAATGAGCGAGTCCGCACAAATGTCTACATACCCAAAACTACACTCCCCCACATTCTAAATCCCTGTACAATTCTAAAATGTAAAGCTTTCCTTTTTTTTAATGATTCTCGATATAGCTGCCCATATTTGCACATGTTTGCGTGGGTTTGCCCATTGCTTAGCTACAGTTAGCAGTTTAGACATCGAAGAGGATAATAAACTACTTATATGCAAATTTAGCCAAATAGCAATAGCGTAGTGTTAGAGCCTTTGCACAAAGAGAAGGCATTCCCGCTTCAAGTCCCACCACTCCCATTCCCATTTTCTTTAGGAAATCTGTGTATAAAAATAATTCCTGACATTTACCTTTTAAATTTTAGTAAAATGCATTGAAATGGCCTATGTAGTAGTGAACGATATTTTATATATATATAAGAAGGCGAAATGGTCATGCATACTGATAAATTCATAAGTAACGTATCTTAAGCAATGTGAAGCATTGCTAAGCACAGTTTACTAGTATTAAGCACAGTTAAATATAAGTGCTCATAGCATAGCACTGCTTTAACTAGCACAATGGCTTTGTGCGGAGCTGCGCATTGCACCAACTAGCACAAACAAAACATGTTTGTGCGGAGCTGCGCATCACGCTAACTATTGCAACATCGAGCAATGTCAGGCAACGTAGAGCACCATAGAGCAACGCAGAGCAAAGTTGGGCAAAGTTGAGCAAAGTCGGCTAAACACAGCCACACCTCCTAACTGGTCTGGCCAGTAGTAAAATAAAAAGCAACGACAGGCCTCGAACCCGGGATACTGTACACCATAATCACAGTACTAAACCACTAAGTCATGACAGCTTTACATATGGATGCACTTCCAACACACTCATATAGATCAATGGAATTTACCCATTGCTAAGCAGGTTTGCTTTTAGCTGAGATTTTACAAAACCGGCCAATCACAAATAAGTGCAGGAAATGAGCCATATTTAAGCTCCATAGGCGGGAATAATTGCCATAACTGGTTGTAGCTCTCATCTGCAGTCAGTATGGCTGCTGTTGGAGAGGGTTCTCATTTTTGAGCGCAACATTGGGGCATTGAGGAGTCAAAAGTAATGGTTTGGCTCCTCATCCATCATCATGATACAAGACTCCTGCAGGGCCAGTTTCAATGCACCGAGTACAAAGCGGAAGCCTGGAACTGTCTAGCACATGATCTCACCAGTGCCACAGGCGTCCCTCGGACTGGTGAGCAGGTCAGACACCACTACTCAGACTTGAAGAGATGCAAGGAGGACCGACTGAACCAGTGGATAGAAGAGGCCAGTGAAATGGAAAATGCCCCACTACTGAGTATGTAGCCATGGAATGAAGTGTGTACGAATTGCTATTGTAGTCTATAATATGGATAGGTATGTCTCAATATCCCTTCATTTACTTCACAGCTGCAGGTGTCCGTGCTGCGAATCAGCAAGCCTATGCAGATAGGCTGCTAAGGTTGTGCCACCAGGCAGGTTCGTAATTATTCTGCATGTCTTGTTATATAAAATAAATGAGAGAGCCTGAAAAAGAGTTGTAACCCATTAATAAAGGTATAATATATCTTGAATAAAAGTCTTCTGCATGCACTGATATATCAAATAAATGAGAGAGCCAATAGAAAAGTGTGTAATGTAATTAATAAAGGTATAATTACTGGAGTGTGTCCATGTCACATTCTTCGATATGTTGTTGTACCCTTGCATTATAGAAATAGTACTGTTGTATTAAGCACAGTCAACCCACACATGGATAGGCCCATATAAAGTGGATGAAGGGAGTGCCAGTAGCTGTTAACCATATATACAGTCCTCAACTGTCGGTTCATGGCCGGCATGTACAGGTTAATCTGGCACATGAGTAGTTTGTTACTGTGTTCCCTAGAAATGCCAGTGTGCTTCTAGAAATGTAGAGGGCTGTTAAAATATACCTAATGTCACCTGAACACATCCAGATATGTAGGTATATAAATATAAATAAAATATATAAATACGTAGCAGTAACATCTGCATCCTAGACAGTTTGTATGTCAGATACAGGTCAGGTATATAAAGAACTAGCACATCCCATTTCACAATTTTACGGACATTGCCTACTGTAATAATACATGTAGGGGATATATAACTGCAGTCAATAGGAATGTAGTGTAAACTATAAGTATATATAAGTTGTTAATGGAGGTATCTTTTACACCCTACTGTATGTGCATAAACAATGCAATTCCACACCTCAATGGGTATGTCTAATCTCATAACATTTGTTGGGACATATATCCTATTGGTTTATAACAATCTGCATTTACTTTGATGCATGTGCCCTGTTCACATACCACAATCTTGGTGGCCTGTTGCCACCAATCAATCCTGCATGCTGTTGGAATGTCCACTTTTGTTCTATATATGCATGTGTTATGCTTGCTGTTCAACTGTTGGAACTCTGGTATGTTGGGTCAATGGGAATACTACTGCATGCTGTTACAACTAATTTGGAATGCTGTTGGCTATTACTAACCCATATTGTCATTAAATCCTCCTAAACATAGAATGTATGGGAAGGCCGGTCCCAGCGGACCCACCAGTCCCACCTCAGCTGGCGATGGCACCTGGCACCAGCAGGTCCAGTGCCCAGCCTGGGACCTCCTCCTCCATTGGCCCTGTGCCACCTTCAGGTGGAAGTGCTGCAGGGGATGGGGCTCATCTCCCTGTGCAAACGTGGCTGAAGGAGGGCCACCTATCACCCTCCGAATGGTCCAGGCTGTGGTGTGTAGGGAGATCGAGCATTCAGTCGCTGATCCTCTACGCCAGCTCGAGGCAAAAGTGGCATGACTCATGGGTGAGCCTGCCCATCCTATGCAGCCCCCAGCACAGCCGACCTCTGGGCTCTGAAGGTGCAGTGGTGACTGCCCATGGGTGGGAATCTCAGTTCCACTGTTGCCATCTGTGGGCTCATGGGCTTGTGAATTCTAAACATCCTTCCCTGCCAATGGTGTTCACCCACTCCATGTGTCATATTCTGCCCTGTATGCGTCTTGATTATCTTGTCTGTTTACCTCCCCAACCTACCTCCCCAAATATACCTACTTCCCCTACCCCACATTCCACTCTCCCTGAAAAAAAAATGGGCAATCTGATCCCACAAAAATATTACGTCCCATACATAGCTGCCCATTTTGCACACATGTCCGCTGGACACATAAACTGAAATTTAATTGGCAGTACAATATACTTTGTTGTCCTCACCCCTCTCTCAGGGGTGGAAGGTTTCAAATTTCCCTCCAAATTACTAGTATATGCACAGCTGTTGCTGTTAAAAAAATGGGCAGCTATGGACCTTCCCTACACCCATCCTGCACATCCCTAGCTGTTTTCCCTACTGCCTTTCCCTCTTTGTGCCCCTTTTTCACCACTGTCCTATCGCCCCATTTTCTTTTCTTTCAAAGAAATGAACGTGGGGGTTAGCGGGAATAAGCACTTTCAAGCAGTAGTTAGCGGGATTGCGCAAGTGTGCGCTTGCGTGCACTTATCTAAGTATTGCTAAGCATTGTGCAAACCCATGCAAACCCACTTATAAATGCTTAAAAGTGCTTTAGTCACCCAGCATGTGAGGGCCCTTGTTTTGCTCAGCAGCAAAATAAAACACCACTGTCAGTCTCGAACCCTCGACCTTGTACACACTAGACTGCATGAAGTACTACTAAGCCACAGTAGATATACTGTAAGTTGTTGCTGAAATATATATATCATGCATCAGAATGAGTGAATGTAAAGGAAAGATAGGAATGCCATAACACAAAACCTGTTCTGTGGAACTTTACCAGCAGTTGTTGTTGAATTGCATTACATGACTGTGATAACAGAACCAGCCATTTTCGCAGTAAATAATGTTACAGCAGCACTTTACAACCCCCACACAGTATCATAGCAGGACAATACCCACCCAAATGTACAAAATACCTGTGTGTTCAAGGTCCAGCAAGGATGTAGGTAGGCATACTCAGTACTGGACTTGTCCAGTTTTCATGAGCATCCTGTGCTAATGTCAACAAAAAAAAACACAAACTGTGCAGAAGTGAGTACATTAATATCCACAGTATAGCAGTTCACAAACAGTTCATGTGCCAAATGAAAACATCTCAATAACTATGTATGTATGGCAGCTAATTGTATAAGTAGAAAAGAAACTACATACTCCCATGCATCTTGTGTTAGCATTTGAAGTGTGAGTACAATTCTACACTGACAACTGTGTACTGGAAGTGGCAACATTCAGGTATGAGTCCAACATTCAAATCACTGGCTACACCCCTAGCATCAGATACAAGAAGTATACCGACCTTCTGACTTACACAACGGTGTCCACAGCAAACAAGCATGGCCCCCACTTTGGAAAGCTGAAAGGGCTACACCTACCTGACTTAGCAATTTATAGCATTGGGTTGCTATGACAGTGAGTACTGCAAGTACCACACAGCAGGCTGCAAGCAATTGCCAAATGGTGGCCAACAATTTATGCAAAGGCCATCACATGCACATGTGCAGATACCTATAAAAGCAGGCTGTACTTGCTGTCCACACATGCGATCATTTTATTGCAGGTACGGAGAGAGAGAGAGAGAGAGAGACACAGACAACAGCAACAGAAAAAAACAAAAGATATAAAAGAAAATATATTGAAAAAAATAATATATTGAAAAAAAGATAAAAAAATATATATATATTGAAAAAAATATATTGAAAAAATAAGATATAACAAAAAATTACAAAACACACGGAACTGACTAATACAAACACATACAAGGGAAAGGTATGTAACAGATATGTATTTACTGGCATGTAGTAGATGTTTTTGAAGAGTACTCTACATAGTTTGAATCATCCATATATGGCAGCAGTACGTATCTATGCACAGATGCCCTGCATAACTACTGCCATGGAGAAATCAGTGTGTAGCTGTGTGCAATGGGATATGACTGTGACATATGTAGTTCAGCATTAAATGTCAAACATCTGATCCATGTTATCTGTATTCTGTACAGTAGTGTGCACAATGTTTGGGGGAGTAGCGCATACAGTTATATAAACATGGATGTGACAGAGTAACAAATGCATGATAGTCATATTAATGTGTAGCTTAGCATTGGCAGCAGCTGTACCATGCTAGTATGCTAATCTAGTATTTGCAGCTATATATACACCTTCTAATATTACTGTGTGCTCACATGTGACACTTGTTCATGTTGCAGCAAGGCCCAACAGGTCAGCCGTGAGGTACACGGACTTACAACAGTGTGGTCCTTGTGTGTGTATGGCACACACATACGGAGAGATCTATCTGTGTCAGATATATTAGCATCTGTACATGTGCATAGAGCATGGGATATACTGCAACTGTTTGTGAAATGTGGACATATATCTGTTGTTGAAGGTTGTTATGTGCATATTTCAATGTAGGTTGTAGTGTGTGGCAAACAAGACAGCATAAAGTGTTGGCATATGACATGTGGTGGTTAAACGCTGTGGGTATGATTCGTCGGGTTTGCAGTGTTGCAGCCAGTGAGGCCTGCTAAAGCTACATGGGCTGAAAACACCTTCAATGCATTCCACGCAACACTGTACAATATTATGACATAACTGTATACCTCACAACCTTTGCATAATTGGACTCAAGCTCAATGTTGACACTGCATTGGCATCCCTTCTTGCAAATACACTGTACCCATTAACTACTACATAGGTGGTAGTCTACTTAACACCAAAGGTGTGATAAGAGAACATGGGACACAGGTGGATAGTAGTCTCCCCTTTGATAATCACAGTGCCACACTAGTCATGTAATCTGTCTATGTGGCACACGTCATCAGAAAAGGCGTGTCATCCAGGGAAATATAGGTCAGTGTTCCTCCCTACTCAACACACATAAAACCCATTATATAGTACAATGCCTCTTGTGGTATGTACCTCACAAGACATCTACAGCAACTGGAAAGGACACAGACATACCTCACAAAGAGTAATACCGGCCTCAAACAGATGCCCTATGCAGACCATCTCACAAAACCACAGCTAGACTGTGTCGCATACCACCTACCCAGAGGTGGCCTCTGCCTAACATACAAAGTTATGTCAAACCCAGAGCTGTTGGACATGCTCCACGTAAACAGATCACAATCCCTACAAGCTACACACTCTAGGGACCTAAACCTTGTCACCTCAATAAACAGCACATGCTGGAGGGATAGATTCCTATCTCAGAGACATCCCATACTCTGGAACAAACCAGCTATCAATAGCAAACAAAGCTCCTAATTAGCAGTCATCATAAATAATCCTGGTGATTGTATGGGAGATAGGAAATACACCCCGGGAATCACCTCTGTGAATGTGCTTGACAGGGCCATGTGAAATGAAATTACCTGTGTGCCAAAGGCCAGGGTAGCGTATGGCTAGACATCTATAGGGCCAATAGCCTATTACCTACCCATGAACCGATACACACCCACATGTACTTGTTGCAATAATTGCTATGTGAGGTTGACTGAGTGTGATGGTGAATGTGTTGGTGAATGTGTCAGAGTTCTGTATATGTGTGATAGCTAAGTGGGAAACTGTTTCTGTCATGGTATTATGTGTCCTAGCTGTGATCCTAGCAAAAGATGTGTATACTATTGCTAGGCAGAAAAATCAGTATGTCATATGGTCTAACGTAGTCCCTTGGTGTCGACTGGGGTGTCACATTGTAGGCTACAGCAGTACATGTATGCTTATTGAGTGTTACTGCTGGTGAATTCAACTCCTGTATGGACTGTAGTACTACCTGAAGCTGTATGCCTAAATAGCACAGTATGGTGTATGTCCACATTTCTTGGAACCACTGTTTTGTGTGTTCCCCGTAGTCCTCACAGATTACATACCTCAGGCATAAGGTTTTGTAACTATTGACACACAGTACTGTATGGTACACAGGTAAAGGTAATCTGGGTTGCCATACCTTTGTGTCTGGTATGTATGTCTGATGTGTGTGTGGGTATGCCTGTACCATTGCCTTGGTCATATGTGTGTTACAGGATATAAGTGCATATCTAGCAACATGTATAGCCTAGTACAGCAGTATGCCACCTATATTAATGAATGTGCACATATGTTAGGCAGGGGTTTGCCATCAATAACTAGTGTGGTATACTGATAATACTGTAACTGGACTTTACAATCATTGCAATGGATTACATGTTTCTTTATGCATTAGCTTGATATATACCTCCTGTGGCTAGGTGGTGCATTGTGTCACATACAGTGTGCCATGTACTGTTGTATAGTCTTACATACTGGTTTATCTTTGTTGCTGTGCAAAACATGGTTTGATATATAGAGTACGCCAGGCACTGTCAGGGAGTTGTGGGTTGAGTACTGATATGTGGTATTGAAAGTGTTTATCCTCTGACAGCCAATAGGTTGCTATATATGGCAGTTAATTGATATCTGTACATTAGAATGTTAAGTGTGCCACATGACTTGCTCACACATATTATTTCATTGTCTTCCAGGGTCATGGCCCACCATCGTAATCCCTCATATAGCCCAGCAGAGGAGGAACAGATTACAACTAGCTTGGTTCAGCACTACGCCCTGCTGTTCTCAAGAACCAGCCAGGACCAGCATGAGCGGACTGCACTGTGGCAAGATCTTGTCCCTAGGGTAAATGACATAGGCATGCATAACCGGACATATGAGCAGG
This sequence comes from Protopterus annectens, assembly GCF_019279795.1. Lineage (NCBI taxonomy): Eukaryota > Metazoa > Chordata > Ceratodontiformes > Protopteridae > Protopterus > Protopterus annectens. Next base: position 817,410,331 of record NC_056735.1, on the reverse strand, counting down.
TATGCCATCACTGCAGTGATTTTAATTAGACATGTCCGGCAGCATGTGTCTGATATCCGTAGACAACAGCTTGCCACAGGTGGTGGGGTAGCCATCCATCCCCCCTCACCAGAGTGGAGGAGCTGCTCCTGAGCCAGGTGGCTCCTGGCCAACAACAACAACAACAACTAACATGTATCATCATGGAGGCCGGAGCCACCCAGCAAGTTGACACAGAGTGTGCACGTAACATGGCATAGCTGTAGACTACTGTTAACTCTAATGGTAGATCATGCGTATGTGAGATGTGTACTGTGTAGTTAGAAGATGTGGTGCCTAGTGTTGTGCAATACTAATAATTAGGAATATAATCTGCAGGCCTGTGACTGTCAACCATTGTACTACTGTAAGATTGCAAACACACAGTAGCAATGCCACAGTTGTTGCCACTGACAGACTGTCTCATATCCTTGTAGGTCCCTCTGGTGTGACAACAAGGCAGCAGACCCATGCTGGTGAGTGTATTCTACATTTAATATTGCTAATTAAATGTGCATGTCATAGGTGAGGTGTAGGCCATGTACACGTCACACACCTGCACATAATGCATGCTGTGCATGTTTGCTGTGAGACTATGCACATCTAAGTAATGTGAGTAGCTGTCTCAAACACATGCAATACACAGAGCATCCCACACAATTGTGGCAACACTGTAGTGGACATTGGATAGGCAGAGTCAATACACATGCACACAACATACACAAATGTGTCATACGCAGTACACATTAACATGCTACACATGGCATATTCATACACCCGCTGTAAGGTCACACTCCAGTATCCCAAATGTCATCCACACAGCACACATAATATACCTGAGAGGTAGAGGTCTCTCATGTGGCTGTGCAACACTCTTCAACACATAACACATTCATGTTAGGCAATGCCCCCTATTGGGCACCTTACAAACCCATGTAACAACTGGCTGTGAAATGGTGAATGTAGCCATGGTACTGCAGTTCAGGTACAGCATGCTAGGTGCCGGTCTGGCACACATTAGTAGCCTTGAGTGACCACATGATGCTGCATGATGATGGCTCATGGTACTACACCCCATCCAGTTACAGTGACCAAAGTACTACACATAGCAGTAATTGCTATGCACCTTAATGTTGTGTGTGTGCAAACATATGCACCTATACACAATAAGCATAGCAATCAACATTTGTACAAAGTGACACACATATGTCTTGTAATGCTATTGCGTGTATAGGTCACATGACACACATCTTGTATGTGTGATGTTTAATGTTGCAGTTGTGTTGTAGCATGCCATGTCATGGCTGGCACTGGCATGTCCACAATATGTCCTACACTCACCATAACCACTGTATAATGGCTATGTTGAGCAATGGAATTCCATCAGGTATACATGCACCACTCCTCCTGTGTGTATACATAGCATGCATGTGCTAAACCTGTGTCCACAATTATCTGCTAAAGACACAGATGCTCTAATCAGAAATGGATATCTATGTGACACACAGATACACATACAGCCATGGTATGTATACCTGTGAGTGATGGTGCACAGGACATTGCAGAGCTTTTAATACTTGCACAGCAATTTTGTGTCCATGTACACATTGTGTTCCAGGGTGAGGCCAATCATTGAACAACAACACATATGCATCAAAGCCATGTATACTGTTATTAGCAAGGGCTGTCTACACTCGCACTGCATGCTGTTGAGCAACACACGTCTTGCATGCTGACACATGTGATATAAATGTTTGGCGTGTGATACTGTACCCCACCATCACCCACTATTGAGTATGTTCTGGATTGCTGGTGATGTGTGTGTGTGTGTGTGTGTGTGTGTGTGTGTGTGTGTGTGTGTGTCTGTTTTAGTGAGGAGTGTATTTATGTGGATGTATGCATGTGTACATGTGTGCATGTGTTCATGTGTTCATGTGTTCATATGTTCATATGTGCATGTGTGCATGTGTTCATGTGTGCATGAGTGCATGTGTGCATGTGTGCATGTGTTCATGTGTTCATGTGTGCACGTATGCATGTGTTCATGTGTTCATGTGTGCATGTGTGCATGTGTGCATGTGTTCATGTGTTCATGTGTTCATATGTGCATGTGTGCATGTGTTCATGTGTCCATGTGTGCATGTGTTCATGTATGCATATGTGCTTGAGTTCATGTGTGCATGTGTGCCGACATCATGTACAGGTTGTAAAATGTGTTTCCTGTCTTCCTCTCACAGGTGCTGAGTTTGGGCTGGTTCACTGCAGCAGGGAAACTGATGTCACTAAGCAAAATAGTGATAATGATGATAGGTGTGTTGAGGCACAGGCATGTTTGCCAGGGTCTGTCGTTGGGCCACCAATCGAAAGTACACAAGTGTCCACCCCATCCATGCACACAGTCATACTGCCAATACATCCATCACCAATGCCCTTAGCTGAAGGACAGCATACAGTTGGCATTGGCCAGGACAATGTGGTATCTATGGCACAAGCATCCCAACACAGCAGCCATACCCAGATGTCTGGAAGGGTACCACATAGGCAGATGTCCAGGGGTTCTCGTCGGAGCACTGCTGCTCATCATGCCACTGGCAGACGTGCCACAGGTCTTACAAACTCACGCATGTTCCAGGCTGTCATGGAGGCACAGGCAGATATAGAAAGGTACACCAGACAGGGTCTAAGGGCACAGAGAGCACATACCACCATAATTGATGGTATCTGTGACCTAGCAGGTGCCATCCATAATTACACTGAGGTCACTGATAGACATTGGGGTGAGGCATTAGATTTCCTCCACAATGTCATGTCCATGTGTCAAGACAGTGCGGGACAGTTGAGTCATCGATGTGGATGTATGCCAGCAACATCAGCAGCTGGCAGTTGCCGCAGACGTCCCTCAAGCCGCAGCCACTCCCGTAGTGCCAGTACCAGCCCCAGCAATGTTGGGGGTGGGTTGTCCATAGAACGTCCTAGTAGACCACGTGCACGTGGCTCTGGACAGTCCCAGCAGGGACCTGGGTCCAGTGTGCATCCATCTACCTCTGGGGATAGTACCCAGTCTGGCTTAGTACCTGATAGTGTCAGTAGCACCCCTGCCAGGCACAGGTACCATATCCGTGGCCAGAGATGGTGATCTGTAAAGCCTGGCAGGTACAGTCTGTGGCTGTCACACAAACACCCGTATACGGCAGCCACATAGTGGAACTGTGTGCATGCAGACACACACACACACATAAACCAGACACCTAAGGCTAACACATACCCGCACACAATACATCAACATTGGCCCATAGCAGTACTCTTGGCCCTCACACACACACATACACACACATACAATTGTATGGCTCACTGTAGCAACAGCACACCCTGTGCATATGATGAAACCTGTGCTACCTCCTGTCATCTGTAACATTGATGCAGGAACAGGCTACCATGGTGCTGATGTACAGGGTGACGTTATAGTAGTATAGCAATTTTAGCATGTTGTCAGCAGTAGAGTGTAATGATGTGCTTGAAGGTGTAGCTGAGCAGGCATGATGCATTAAAGCTTTGATTGTCAATGTAGTATTGTTTACACCAGGGTTAGTTCCAATAGTGTATTGTCCGCCCACATGCCACTTGGCTGATGTGTGTAGTATTGGCAGCATGTGTTTGAGAGTGGACAGTATGTGCGGGATATGTGTAACACAGATTTGCAGGTGTACATTTGTGAACATGGTGTAGATGCATTGTCTGCATTGTATGCACAGTAACACTCCATAGTTTCTATTGGTGGCCAGTGTGCATTGTACTACACACATTTCGGAACTTGACTACACATACATGGTTTGACACTGTGCTGTGGGTAATACTGTTACTGTCTGACACTGTTTTTCATTCTGGTAGTATATATAACTTCAGCAGCCTGACCATAACTAATCATTAGATGAGGTTTTGACAACTGACACACAGATGTAGGACACACAGTAACATTTGGATCCTTCGGGTACTATACTATGCCAGTAACCAGTGGTATTCATCTGCACCCATTATTGAGACCACTCCAGTTTGGCATATAGCTCTTTTAGGCATAAGCAATCACAGTAGGGATATGTCCGTCCATGTCTTGTAATGCATACTGTGGCCTATAATGCATTCTCCAGATGACACACACATCCTCCACAAGGGGTATCATACAGACAGATATCTGTTGTCAAACCCATGCTGTAAAGCTAAACGCCAACCAAAGCATAGTCATCCACCTTTACAGAACATAGTATCTCCACAGTACACATAGGTAGTAGCCACCAACATGAAGAACAGGTACCGATGTGTACATGCAACCAAGTGTTATGTCATCTCTCCTTTGATAATCACATTTCCAAAGGTATTTTGAAATCTCTCGGTGGATCACATAAGCAATAAGAGGTCTGCATGCATATCCACAAAGGTTGTTGTACACCTATAATGAATAGCCATCATTGACAGACTTTGCTGCGTTTGAACAGGTCTGACATATACCTCGGCCATAAACCCTCACTCACACAATTCAATAGAAACCATAATGCGTCTGTGAGACACGGATGACCTAGGCCAGGGATCACTGCAGTGGCTGGCCTTGTCACAAACATACAGATGTGACCTATGGTGTGGAAAGCAGCAGCACACTCTGGCAAAGATGACAGATGTGTTCTTGGAGAAAGCAGGGTTCCCACACATGCAATAATTGAGGTCACATGTATTTATATGTATTTGCCACACAGCTACCTCACATGTGCAATGCACATACTGTTGTCATACTGATATGTCATACAGTAGTAAAAGCAAAACCCACAACACATTGACCAACAGTGTAAAACACATAGAGCACACACCCACACACTCACCAAGTGCAGGATTCAAACACCTACCTAACTGGTTTATGATACTAGAGAAGTACACATTTACACGACACACTATACACATTACTGTGAGTTCTCTTTTCCACAGGTATATTTGTAGGATGGTGACATCATCAGACCTGACAAAGATTAGTATACCACTTTTAAGGTGTTTCAATACTCTCCAAAAAGGTTGCTGCTCTCCAAGGAGCTCACACACAAACACGTCAATTGCAGGATTCAAACCCCTACCTAACTGGCTTATGATACTACAGGTGTACACATTTACACGACATGCTATACACATTACTGTGAGTTCTACTTTCCACAGGTATATTTGTAGGCTGGTGACATCGTCAGACTTGACAAAGATAAGTGTATCACTTTTAAGGTGTTTCACTACTCTCCAAAAAGGTTGCTCCTCTGCAAGAAGATCACACACAAACATGTCAAGTGCAGGATTCAAACCCCTTCATAACTGGTTTATGATACTACAGTTGTACACATTTACACAACACACTATACACATTACTGTAAATTTTATTTTCCAGAGGTATATTTGTAGGATGTTAGGATCTTTCCAACTTGCTGAAAAAGTAGGGCCACCACATTAGCACTTTTATTCACTTTATTCACTGTGAACTTCCTAAGAAACAAAGTTCACAGTGAATAAAATGAATGAAAGTTCACAGTGAATAAATTGAATGAAAGCGTTAATGTGGTGTCCCTACTTTTTCAGCAAGTTGGAAAGATCCTAGCAGTTTAAAAGTGGATGTTATCAGTGTTTGTGTTACTATGTTCGTGTTCAGATATTTGTAGGATGGTGACATCATCAGACTGGACAAAGTGGGTTACATTAGGTGACATTAGGTGGGCTACATAGAAGGAATGTCTAAACACTTTGGCCATGTGATCATCAAAGGAGAGTTTACTATCTACCTGTGCCCACAGGGCCTTAATGACTTTCTCTGTACATACTGGAGTATCACCTATGTGGTAATTTGTTTGCACTTTGTTTTAGCCAAAGGGGATGACTATGCATCCTTTGGCATTCTGCTTGAGGGCATTGTTTTGACACCAGGTACCTGTCTCGGTAAGACCCTTCTGGAGGATGTGTGTGTCTGCCGTAGAGTCAATTATGGACCACAGTTAGAAGTAATCTGCAAACCTGTACTTGCCTGTACCTCTGAGCAGTGTCTACTGAACAGATGTGGTCCTAGGACCAAGACCTGTGGGATGCCATTTGTGACTTGCTTAGAGTCAGACATGGCACCTGCAACTCTGAACATGTGTGTTTGATCTGTGAGCCACTTGGCAACCCATCCTGTGACATAGCTGTTAATGTTCAAGCTGGTAAGCGTGTCCATGATGACAGAGTGGGGAATGGTGTAGAAAGTCCGTAGTGAGGTCCAGGTGGGCTGGGTGGACTAATTTGAACTCCATCTATGTCCTTGGTAACTGTTTGTAATAAGTCAACTATGTTTAGGAGGCAGGATCTACCTTTAACAAGGCGAGGTTGTGTAGAGTCCAGTGTCTGGAGGTCCCCAATGTCTCTATTTATGGGTTCCATGACAATTTGCTCAATAGCTTTGTAGACCAGACTGAGTAGACATATAGGGCAATGGTTTCTAGGTTCTGTTGTGGCACCCCTTGTGGAGCTGGATGACTGTTAGTGTATGCCATTCTATGGGTACATAGCCTGTGGTACGATTGAGTCTGGACAGTGAATGCAGGTGAGGGTGTAGTTCCTTTTGGGCCTAGTGTAAGACACAGCCTGGGACACCATCCAGTCCCATTGATGCTGTGTTCTTAGCTTTAGAGAGGGCTGTCTTTACCTGCATGCCCATGAAGTCTGGGGCTCTGCATCCTTCTGTGATGGACACAGGCCCTTTTGGGGATGATGGGGGAAGTTTACACTGAACTTGTCCCCCAGGATGTGGGCAGTGAAAGTTGGTTCAGTGTATTTCTTGCCATTTGTCAGTAGCTGACAGCATATTTGGAGGTTGACACCTACATGTCTGGTATGGCTACCGAAGGCTTTGTGGTTGTTATTCTTACATTCCTTGGCAATTTGTCTTTAGAAACTGGCCTTGGATTATTTTATGAGTGATCATTGTTTCTTCCTAATAATGATCAGTGATGCCTTTCCTTTAGTGAAGTTGGCTCTATCATGTGTTAGTTTCCTCCTTCTGTTGTCTAGCTTATTTATGGGCAATGACCACCAGATTGTTTTCTTATTTTTGGAGGAGTGCATCTTGCTTTTATTTGTGATGTCTCGACCCATGCATCCCTGTAGATGCTCATAGGATGCACTTGTAAATGATTTGGCAGAATTGTATACCATTATCCTATAGCAAGAGGGCTTTGGAACTTTCCACTTTGGTCTTGGGGAGTGTGCAGTTTGCTTTTGAAAATGTCTTCACAGTGGTTTCATTGACTGGGTGGGGGGGTGTGAGGGGCGAGATGGGGATGTCCAGTGTATTTACTTTATGATCTGATATTACCAGCGAAGGGTTTATCTCTGTTGTGGAACACTGGTACCCCATGTTGGTGATGATCATGTCCAGTATGTTGTCACCTCTAGTGGGTGTGGTGACCATTTGTTCCAGGGTGTTAGAGTTTTTAAACTCTAGGAAACATTGGGCAAAGGACGTTGTACATGAGTAATTCTCCCACTCAATGTTTGGGTAGTTGTAATCTCCTCATATAATGGTGTTTGAAAGAACCTTTATATTTTCCACTGTTCTCAGGAATACTGAGTGAGGTTCCTGAGACAAGTTAGGTGATCTGTAGCAGGCTACAATCTGATGAGCAGCTTTGCCCAATATTAGTTGCACTTGCATGGTCTCCAAGGCCTCATGCTGTGCCACTAACCTGAAGGTGTGGGTATCCATAAGGTAAATGGGTACACCCTTTCCTTTTGTATTTCACTCGTGGTTTTGGGTCCAAAGGTCAGAGGGATTGTGAGTGTTTTATGTGGAGCATGTCCAACAGCTTTGTGTTTGATATAGCTTTGTATGTTAGGCAGTGAACACCTCTGAGTAGGCGATATGCAAGGGAGTACGGATGGAGCATTTTGAGATGGTCTGTGTATGGCATGTATTTCAGGCCACTAATGCTCTTTGTGAGGTATTGCTGCAGGCTTTCCAGTTGTTGTAGTTGTGTTGTGAGGTACATAGCAAAAGTGGCATTGTACTCTATCATAGTTCTAGTGAGGGATGAGTAGAAAGGAACAATGTCCTCTTCTATTCTGCATGAGACACATTTTGTGATGAGGTGTGCCACATAGGGGGGTTTCCTGACTACTGTGAGGATGTGATTATCACAGTTACGTCCACTGTCCACCTGTGACCCAAGGTCTCTTGTCACACTTTCAGTGTTAAGTATACTACCGCCTATGTTGTAGTTCTTGGCTACAGAGTTTTTAACAAAGGGGATGACAATGCACCTTTTGGTATTGAGCTAGAGCCCATGGCTTTGTCAACAGCCATCTGTCTCGGTGAGGCACATTTGTAGGATGTCCACATTTTTATTTTATTTTATTTTTATTTAACATTTGTTGACCGGGAATGTCTGACTAGGTTCCACAGAGCCTGTTTTCAGTGGAAGCCTGGGGAGAAATGCTCCAGATGCATGTATTTGGAATGTGGGAGGAAACCGGAGTACCCGGAGGAAACCCACGCGAACACAGGGAGAACATGCAAACATCTTTAGTGTTTACAATTATGGCTCCTAGTTTGCAATCCTCTGGAATCCTCAGTAGCCACAGACCTTCCATGTTAAAGTTTACTTCAGGGAAGTAGATACTAAACAGGGCAAGACACAGGACTGGACCCTGTGGTACTGCACTTGTCACTGGTCCAAAGTCATACTTGGAGTCTGCTACTTTCACAGTGTGTGTTCTGTCAGTAAGCCTGTTGGCAACCCATCTTGTGACATAGCAATTTATACCTAGTTTAGTGGGTTTATCTATATTTTTCAGAGTGTGGGGTTGTGTTGTAAGCCGTGGCAGGATCTACATAGGCTGTGCGAACCACCTTACCCTTGTCTACGGTTCTGGTGACTGCTTCAATGTCATCTATCAGATTTAGGAGACATGATCTGCATTTTACAAACCCAACATGGTTGCGATCCAGGGTTTGGGGATTACCAATGTAATTTTTTATAAGTTGTATGATGATACATTCCATGGCCTTAAAGAGCAGGCTCATCAGGCTAATGGGACACTAGTTCCTGCAGTCCGTGGTGTCTCCATCCTTGTGTAGTGGGAAAACCATCACTGTGCACCATTCAACAGGCACAAAGTATGAGGTGAGGCTATGACTGCACATGGTACATCAGTGTGGTGCCTGTTTGTTCTGTGGTTTGTGTAGAACACAGCCTGGGAAGTTATCTGGTCCCATGGCTGCTGTGATACTGGCTTTGGAGAGTGTTTTTTACCTGTGCAGCCATGATGAAAGCAACGTTGCAGTCTTCCATTATAGAGATGTGCTCTTTCATGGGTGAGAGGGGGGTAAAGTTAACACTGATCCTATGTTGGCAATATCAGTTGGGTCTGTATATTTAGCACCATTGAGCTGTAACTCAAAACAGATCTGAGTGTAGCCATGACATGGACCTGACTATTGGGCAGAGATCTCCTGAGTAGACAGTATGCTACAGAATACAGATTGGGTTACATTCAGTCTTGTTGCATGGGGCAACTGTTTGAGGCCAGTAATCCTCTTGTTAGGGTACTTCAGTGGTCTTTCTGGCTGCTGAACGTGCCTAGTCAGATTCATCACAAGTGTGTTGTGGTACTCTCTGACAGGTCTGATGACTGATAAGTAGTGGAAACCTCCTTTGACCTACATGCACAGACCATGGCAGTTTGTGTGAACACATAGCATGATTTTCTGACAACTTTGTGAATGTGTTTCTGGAAGTAGAGATGACTATCCACATTTGTCCATAGATCCCTTAATATCAACTCCGTATTTAGCATGTGTGTGAGCATACCCAGTATGACCTTTCAGTATGTTGTTGCCTGACATTTGCTTTGTTTATTTATTTGTGTGAGCATGCCCAGTATGACCTTTCAGTGTGATGCTGAATGAAATCCACTACATTTGTTGGAGTGTGAGAGCACACCCGGGATAGACATTTATACTATATGTGTATGGAAATTCAAGTTGTATTTTAACAGTAGGGCTCACCTTTGTGTCATCGATCAACAGGGATCATGCTGTGCCTGCAGGGCTTCCATGAGACACTTTGCAGAGACTTATCAACATTTCTACATATAGGGGGGACAGCTATTCTTTGTACATTTCTACCCGGGGGCACACCTGATTGTTACTGTGGGTGTACATAGGATGAGGGGTTCACCTGACACATTTGCTATGCCTGCACTGCTATGTACGGTACACCATTTCAGTCTGTACTGTTGCCTATCGTATTGGCTTGAGGCATACTACTGTACTACACATCTTAGCGTCCGATGTCACGTATATTAGATTGCGACTTCATAGCCTACATAACCCACATCACACCGCCTGGCCTGATGATCTCTGTCTGCATAGGCCTGTGAAGGAGGTTACCCATATGCCTCTTTAGGGCCATGTTACAGCATTTCTTTGTGTTTGCATTAGTGTACAATTGTCCTGCTGTGTTTGTGCCACTGAAATGCTATCATGGCTTAATGGTTCAGTACTGTGACTATAGTACACAGTATCCTGGGTTTGAGCTCTGTCACTGCTTTTTATTTTCATGTTGAGCAGACCAGACTTCTTAAGGGACAGTAAAGCTAATATGAGCATGTTTACCTGACTTTGCTCAACTTTGCCCGACCTTGCCCAACATTGCTCAATGTTGCTTGACGTTGCGCTAGTTAGCATGGGCAATTTTGTTTACATATACTAAATATTGGTAAAAGCTGCTTAGCACTGCTTTATATTGCTTAAAACATGGCAATCATGCCTCAGGTGGTGCTGCAGGGCTGCTTATGTTGGATGCACATACTACACTACCTATACATGTTTGGAAACAGGTAGTGTCAAGTTAGGCATCCCTTTTATTTTATGTGCGAGTCAGAGAGAAGTATATTTCCAGGGTTTCTACTGAGCCAATGTATGTGCTATGCGTTGCCTCTTTGCCAAGGCCAAGGCATACTGGGTACGCCTCCTTCTGCCTACTGGGCAGGCTCAGGTTGTTCCTCCTCTGAGTCACGCTGTGCCTGTGCAGGCCTTGACAATGGTGGGGGGCTGTTTGGCCCTGCCCCATGCTGTTCCTGCTGCAGCTGTTTTCACAGGATCATATTGTGTAGCATGACACATACCATGACAATTTGGGTACATGTAGTTGGTGAGTACTGCAAGGCTCCACCAGATGTGTCCAGGCACCGGAACCATGACTTGAGCATCCCAAACACATGCTCAATTACATTTCCTGTTAGTGCATGTGCCTCATTATGGAGTTCTTGTTCAGGTGTGTGTGCATTTCTGATGGGTGTCATCAGCCACGGCTACAGTGCGTATCCAGCATCCCCCACTAGGTGACCGTCAGGGATGTCCCCATCGGAAAATGTCTGGTACAGCTGCGTCAGATGCCAGATATGGGAATTGTGGTAGCTTCCAGGGCAGCCAGCATACACATTCAGTATTATGCCCTAGGCATCGCACACGACCTGGCAGTTGATGGAGTGGAAGCCCTTGTGGTTGATGTAGGCCCTACCCTGCTCACCGGCTGGTGCTTTGATGTGTATGTGCATGCAGTCATTTGCACCCACTACCTCAGGGTATTTTGCTATTTGCTGGAAGAGATGCATATAGCTGGCCAATACCTCACAGGAATTGGGGAAATATACATGATCACTGACATGTGCTGACATGGCATCTAGGAACTGGTGCAGTACCATAGATGCTGATGCCTGTGAAATCCCCATCATATCACCAGTTGGTCTCTGGAGTACCTGTTGCTAGTATTCTTAGGCCAACACATACCTTGGTTTCCACTGGGATGGGTTCCCCTCTGTTGGTTCTGTGTGTGAGGCGTGGCCTGCACAGCTCAACAATTTGCTGCAGGAGGTCTCTGTCCACACTATAGCGCTCCACTATCTCTAGCTCATGTAGCCCCTGGTAGGTTACTCTGGGTCTGTACACTCTTCTCCATCTCCTCACTGTGGGTTGCTCAGCAGCATTCGCAATGGCACCACCCTCAGCATCTTGCACATGTTGCCTTATAATAGCAATGGCAGCCCCTAACATTTTTTTGTCTCAGTTAAGTTTTTTAAGTTTTCACTTCTCTTTGTAGACTGCAGTGTTGAAGTGTTTCTGAGAAAAACATGGGGGAATGTTGTTTGCAGAGTTTTAAGTGCGGGGCTGGGCTGGGCTAGTGTACTGCCTGTGTAATTGGCTGATTCTGATTGATTTCACCTGGCAGGTCTGCTAGTTCTCCTTAGTTAACTTCCTACTACTTCTTTTCCTTCCTTTTTCCTTTCTGTTTCCACAGGGGGCAGAGATGCGCAAACAAGTGAAAACACGCGCACACGAGCGCACACGCGTGCACACAGGCTTACATAGGCTTAAGCAGGTGCACATGCACACACACAGGCTTAGACAGCCTTACACAGGCTTACACAGGTGCACACATGAGCACACAGGCTTAGACGGGTTTACAGGAGCGCACACGCGCGCACACAGTGTAAGCAGCTTTGTAAGAAACTTTAGTGATATCCACGGCATACACATTTGGTTTCTGGGTTAAGACAACTGTAGACATGCTTTTTCCAGTCCTGAGTAACTTACAGCAAACACATGCCACTCTGCTTCAATAAGCTTACATTCTTTGATACATACCCCTTCATGATGTCACCTATTTTCTACTCTGTTACTCCCCTAATCCTACTCTTACACTCTAGGGACATGGTTCACATGGCAGGGAAAATTGGGATTCACTATCCTTATCCTCATTTGCATAGGATTGCCTACTAATGCTTGGTTACATCTCTCAGACTGAGCTTCCCCCCTTAGCAACCACTACTCAGTAGCCATGTTGTCTTCAGCCTGCCATTCACCTGCCTATTTTTGGCTTTTATTTTATTTTTTTTTCTGGTTTTTAGAGTGCCGCACGTTTGCGCGGTGCTGCTCTATGCTTAAACATCGGAGATCGGGGGAAAAAATGATTTTTTATTATTTTGCAAATGATAAAAATGCCAATGGCCTTATATTTGGCCATTGGCATGCTTCCTTTACTGGATGCATTCTTTATTTGGAGCTGTCATAGCTCCGTTTTGCTATTTGCAGAACGGTACTCCGTTACCAATGGAGTACATTTCTGCAAATAACACTACTCAGGTCAGTGTTTCCTGGATCGCAAATTTACCTCATTTGCATAGCTTTCAGCAGCAAATGAGGTAATTTGCATAACATAACACTGTCCGTGCAAGGGTAGTTTTAGGTGCTCTCATGCACGCCCCTGCCAGCTGTTCCTGGATCGCTCGGCAGACATATTGGCTGTCTGGAGTATTACTATACTCTTAGACTCTGTGCAAGCATTCGTGAATCCGGTCCATTGTCTTACAAACTTTTCAGTGAATTAGTGCAATACTTCAGAACTATCCCTATTAAAGCCTTTGCGAGATCTGGTAAAAAAGGAAGTTGAAAGGTATGGTCGTGTCTCTCAACTGTCCAAATTCATAGCTATCAACTGTTGGTAATTTTTGCACAATGTGTCTTATTTTGTCTTATATTTTGTCCTGCCCCTTGCTAAAATTTTGAGTTTCAGATAAATCACTGTAGAATACAGTCATAAATAATTCCATACAAGTGATTAGAATCTTGCATTTTACAATGTGTGCAAGGGAAACAGCTAGGATAAAAGCAAGTTTGTGGATTGCAAAGGAGCTATGAAACATGCAATTAAGTTATCCGTAATGAATGTGTGAACAGTGCAAAAAATTTGACTAAGAATTCCAAATAGACTTCATTAGAATGTGCTAGGTTACATCATTTCTCATTTCCATCTGATGAGTTAATTAACTTAGGCTTATTATGAGTTTGTGCTTAGTTGCTCACATTCAAAGACAGCATGATTACCAGAACTTGTTTGCCAATGACTATAATGAATGAAGATTTAAGAACAGTAAACTAATGAAATTTTAGGAAATATATGCCAAATGCCCTTCAGTACATTATACCTTATGAGCTAAATGTGAAAATAATCGGACATTTATTCTATTCATAGAATACCAAGTAGTGTGTATATATATATATATATATATATATATATATATATATATATATATATATATATATATACATACACACACACACACACACACACACATATATATATATATATATATATATATATATATATATATATATATATTTATATATATAAATCCTTTGTTCATTCCTGCTCCTCTTGGACAATTGTACCCATAGGTCAAAGTAAGATCATCACTGCTTCACTGCTATGATATGTATGAAAAGACAGCAGTTACTATGTCATTTGAAAGGTCTGGCATTGCAGATGACCACTCTTTTCTTCTGTGCAACTTCTATCTTAGTACATGAAAAACAAAGCAATACAGCATCATTTTAGATAAATTAAACTGCTATAATCATTTGTAACTTGTGCTATAAGTTGCTAATCATTTACAGATTAATGGCTAGTAACCCAGAGGTGTGAGCATTGACTCTAGATGACTGTCACTGTTAATGTAACACACAAACCCCGTGTACAGAAATGATAAAAAGTGGTTATGGATGGATAGACGGCTAGATGGATTGATGGATGGGTCCTCTGAAAATGAAGATATAAACAACATTTTACAATGCAGCTTTCTGTTTTTCTTTTTTTTTTCAGAGAAAGTAAGTTAATTGCATCAGCAAGATATTGCACTATATTAAATTTATCATATATTCATGCAGGATGTAACTTTCAAGTAATGCAACTACATTTTTTTCTTACACTGACATTTTGAAGTGCCTTTTTCTGACAATAGGGAAGCAGTTATTTGTTCCTTTCTCCCATTTTAGACAGAAGAGCTATTAAGCACTTTGTGTAGCACAAAGGAAAAAACTGCTGGCAAATGTTTATGTAGAGTATTGTAAGACTTATGATGATCTAACATTACTTTTGGAGTTCAGTTCTGTCTTGCAGCAGTGCACTGTACTTTTGAAATTCTAGCAGCAATGGTTCAAATAATTTTAAGCCAACAGCATTGTTTCTTTTTTTTTTTTTTGGGGGGGGGGGGTTGATGGCTCAAAATAGGTCTGACCAGGACAGCTCTGCCAATCTCTTCCTGATAAGGTAAAATTTGATTGGAGCACTAACATTATTTGACCAGTCATCAAAAGAATTTCTGATGCTGTCCCCTGATATTCCAACATATGACACTTAAATGCTCAGAAAAGTGGCATGTAGTGGGAGAACCATGGGGATCAATTCTATGAATGGTAAAGTCTGTTATGCAGCCCTATGCACCTGTCCTTCACAGAAAGTTCTTATCTTCCCAAGTGATACATTAAGTTGAGATATGCCACCAACATGACCCTGAAACTCCTGCATGGGGGAGGTGAGTAACTTATACATCCTCAGTCCTCTCTGTCCCTGGCTGACTCCACCAGCACTCAGGATACTGCTCAAGCCAAAATCATCTGACAAGTCATGTCTTCATCCCACTGCAGTAAAGAACCAGCTTTCTTCTATTGAATGCCTTCCTGAAAGTTAAACAGGTAAAGTCTGTGGGCATGATGAAAGACCTTAGATACTCATGACTGTAATACTTGTTAGTGAATAGTATCAGCAGAAATTTGTTTTTTGAAGATCATTTAGTGACTAAATGATCAAATGGTACTCCTACAAAACATTTATTGGACAACTGTACTTGTAGACCATCAGGCCTCCATGGTCTATGTATCCCATTTGTTCTGCATGAGTGTAATAGCTGTCACCAGCATATTCTTTCCCTCGTGGGGTAAGAGCTGAACATGAAGTCATCATCCAGGTAGACATCAGAGTCTTCTACCCAGTCTGAGGGTCTCCTAACACCCTTAGCACCTTCTGAAGGATGCCAACAGCTGCCAGTCTTTGCAGGCAGAGCCTGTCAGTTTCGCTGCCCTGAGACAAACATGCCTACACCTTCATGGCACATCCTTCTGTTCCAGATTCAGAAAGCTGTATCATCCAGAGTTCCTAGTGACTGTCACCCATTGAAGAGATAAGCCACATCTGTACCCCACAGTATGGGTGAACTGTATTCTGCTGACCCCCATCCTGTAATCCCTCTCCTACCATACCCATTAATTAAACATGGGTCATCTGGGTCACAGTTAGGTTGCATCCCACTGGACCACAGGTGCTGACTCCTGTAAAAATGTAATATTTCCCAGTTACTACACATTACTGTAAGGTTGGGTAATCACAGAGTTATATATGCCAAATATGGTGGTCCAGGGGGTACAGCACTTTGAAATAGGGATGTAAGGGTTTCATTATTCACCAAACAACATTTGGCTATCTCTTCTCACTGAGTTGACTGATATGCTAAATAAAATGCTATGCATATTTCAATATATATATTGATATTCAAGCTGACACATGCAGACTATGCCCTGGCATTCTATATGCATAAATTTCCCTGATATGCTATCAGTGCTTAATTGTAGTCAAGGTACATTGCCATGCCATTATTCTTACATAGTGCAATGTCAATAATATATTGTCAAAAAAAATTTATAATGAGGATTTAAAACTACACTACAGTGAAATCTCTGGCTTTCTCAGGGTTTTTCTTTTCTTTCTTTTTTCTATTCTTTTTTGTTGTTTAATTATTAATTTGAAAGAAGCCTATTTGGTGAAGTACTAAAGAGTAAACCTCGAAGAAATTAATTTGAAAGCAATGTCTGCCAAACCTTCATGCAGGGGTTATACTCCTAACCTCATGTATCTAACTCCATTGTAAACAAATCTTGGAATAAATTATGTTTTTGTTTACTAGTTGGCTGTTTAGTCTGCAGAGGATTTCTTTTTTTTTTTTTAAATATTTTTATTCATTTCCAAAAACAAGAAAACATGAATGCAGGTTATTTATGACAATGAAGTATTTACAAATTATTTAAAAAGGTAGGCTAAAACCTCTAAACAGATATCAAACATTAAAACCAAAATAAAGTATTTACAAGGGTGTCTATTGATGACATATAATTGACTTTCTATACAATTGTTTCCTGATTATAATCTGCTGCACTCATTATTCTCCAGTATTTCAGTTACTTTTTGCCATGCTACGTATAATGATGTAGTTCTTTAAGTTCTTCCTTTAACAGTGTTCATTTCCAATTGCGATACTGCTGACACCATATTCATGAATTGCTTAAAAGTTGGAGAAGCTTTGGATTTCCAGTTTGATGTAATGTTCTTCATTGCAATAGCTAGGAGAGTCCATAAGATTACATATTTTGTTCTTGGCACACAGTCGGGTACAGGTGCATTAAACAAAATAATAGATTTGGAAATCTGGAATTTATCATTGAATAACATTAGCAGAAAATAATTTATTTTATCCCAATATGGTTTAATCAAATGGCATTCGTAGAACATATGTTGCCAGTCTGCTTTTATTGATAAATCACATCTCCAGAAGCCAATATTTTTCTTAAACATAAGTTCCATTTTATGAGGGGTTACATAAGATCTGTGTATGAATTGCCATGTAAAAAGTCTCCAATGTAATGAAAATGATGTCTGCTTTTGAGAGAGAAGAATTAGTTTTTTATCTCTGTCATTTGGCACATGTCCATTAACTGATCTATAATAATCCCATATTTTGTCATTATTATGCATTTTTATTTTTTTGTTTGTTTTATAAATAGATGATAAGTATCCCTTTCCAGTAATGGGTTGATTCGTTAGTAATATTATATGTTCTATAAGATTAGGAACATTTTGTCTTATTGATGGTTGCATTGTTTCTTGTTTGCTTAATATATACTGTCTTAATTCTTGTACATGTAACCACGAACTATCTTCCATATTTAATTTCTGTTTAATCTGGTCTATTGTCAGAGGTTTTCCAGAGTTTAGCAATTGATGCCAATATATTAATCCCTTTTCTTTAAGCATGTTGACTACTTCCATATTAAATGTTATTATATTACCTTGTGTGTACGCTACTGGATATAAAATAAATGACCATGCTTTAATATCAGGATTGCTATTAATAAGATTTTGGAAAATGTTTAATGTATAAGTAATGTATTTGGAACTTATATTTTTATTCTTATGTATCATCATATATTCCTTCATCAGCCATATTGGTATGAAATCTGTATACTTATTTGCTACTACAAATCCTGATTTTAACCAGATTCTCTCATGAACTAGCTTCCATTTTGATGTATATTTTGTATTTAGCCATAATGATATTGTTTTAATAATGGATGAATGCAAATATATTTCTATGTCTGGTAAACCTATGCCACCTATATCCCAATCATCTAGATGATACTTCATAGCTATCCTTGGTTTTTTTGGATACCATAGGAATCTTACCATTAAATCATTTAATTGTTTTAGGTGCGATTTAGCTGGTGGCAAAGAACAAGCTTGTATGACATAAAGAATTTTTGGAAATATGATCATTTTAATTATATAAAGCCTTTCTTCCATTGAAAAGAAGAATTTATTCCATCTTTGTATTAGATTTTTAATATTATTTAAGGTCTATTTATAATTTGTTTCAATTGTAGTATCTAGGTTGTTAGTTATTATAATTCCTAAGTATTTAATTATATTATCGGTAGAGATATATTTATGGTATTTTTTATTTAGATCTTTTTTATTAGTATTTATAAGCAATACATTTGTTTTGTTCTCATTAAATTTAAGACTTGAAAAGTTTTGAAAATTTTGAATTGAGTCGCATAATGCTTTTAAACTGCTATTATTATTTTTTAAGGTAATTAAAATATCATCAGCAAAAAGTTGAATTTTAAGCTCTAGGCTGTTGTCTAGTTGTATTCCTTCAATATTTTTATCCATACGTACATTATTTGCTAAGGGTTCAATGACTAGCGCAAACAATAACGGAGAAAGAGGGCAGCCTTGTTTTGTGCCCTTAGTTATTTTAATAGATTTAGACAGACAAGATCCCAGTTTTATATAAGCCAATGATTTTTCATATAATGATTTTATCAACAAAGTGAAGTTGTTTGAGAAGCCATATTCTTCTAAAACTAACCACAGATAATCCCAGTTCACTGAATCAAATGTGCTATTTATGTCTAAGCTAATAACATTAATTTTGTTTTTTGTGACATTTATATAATCAATTAAGGAAAGAATTATTTTAATGTTGTCATAAGTGTTCCTATCTTTTATAAAACCTGTTTTATCCTCCTCTATCAAAAGTGGTAGTAATTGTTTTATTCGAGCAGCATGTATTGCCATAAAAATGTTATAATCTATATTAAGAAGTGAAATGGGTCTGTATGATGAACATTCACTGGGATCTTTATTTTGTTACAGAATTGGTGATATTAATGTGTACTTCCAAGAAGGAGGGATGGCTTTACCATTTTTAACTGATGTAAAGACATTCAATAACAACAGCAAAGCCTCATTTGATAGTAATTTAAACATTTCTGGGGTGATATTATCTATACCTGGCGCTTTGTTTAATTTTAGCTTATTTACTTCAGCTTTAAGTTCTGTCATTGTTATTTGTTTATCTATTAGTTGTACCTGCTCCTCTAATAACCTAACGTTAGCATTGTTTTTGAGAAAAGCTTTCAATACTGAATGTGTTTCTGTTTTCTCATTTTGATTATTAAGTTTATGAAAAATAGCCTAAAAGCTTCTAGTATTCCTTCTAAATCAGATACTTTCTTTTTGGTTTCTATATTATGTATTTCCTTGATTTGATTAGTTTTAATAATCTTTTTAGTCCTATTTGCTATTCTTCGTTGTTTTTTAGGGTTCATTGAATAGTAACATAGTTAAATTTTTTCTAAGTTGATCATTGTTTTGTGGTGTAGCTTCTCTGAATATTTTTTATTAGTATCTTCTGGTTCTTTTATTAAGTTGGTGTTTCCATTTTGAATATCAAGC
Source organism: Protopterus annectens (assembly GCF_019279795.1). Taxonomy (NCBI): domain Eukaryota; kingdom Metazoa; phylum Chordata; order Ceratodontiformes; family Protopteridae; genus Protopterus; species Protopterus annectens. The sequence continues at coordinate 817,390,355 of NC_056735.1, read as the reverse complement.
TTTAAATTATCTACTTTTGACTGTAATTCCATTAATTCCTTATTCCACTGTTTTTGTTTATTTTTATACCATCCCACCGCTCTTCCATATAGGTATGCTTTCAATGCATCCCATATATATATTTCAGATACATCTTTTGTAAGATTGATATCTAGGAATGTTTGTGTCTCTTTAATATAAAATTCCTTAAAATCTTTGAGATTTGTTATGTAAGATGGTATTCTTGTTACTGATATCCTTCTCTTGAAACATAAGTCTATCTCAAACGTTATGGTGTTATGGTCCGAAAATGGACATGAAATTGTCTTGACTTTATTTAATTTAGAGGTTAAATCCCTTGTTATGTACACTCTATCTAGTCTAGAGTATGTATTATGTCTATGGGAAAAATGTGTAAAGAATAGTGAATCTGGGATAGCATACTCATTTATGTCAACTATATTAAAAGTTTCAACAAACTCAGATAACAACTTTGTTAAAGGTGATCTCTTACGTGCAGTTTTAGTATTTGTGTCAGTTTCTTTTATAATGCAATTGAAATCTCCAGCTACGATTAAATTGCCTTTGGTATATTGTACAATGTCTTCTAAGTGTTGTTTGGCCACTCTAACACCTAGTCCTGGTATCCAATAAGTATTCACTAATGTATATATCATTTCATTGATAGATATTGTCACTAGACAAAACATTCCTGAGTTGTCATGGAACGTGTTTATGATTTTAGGCATTAAAGTAGTGTTTTTCCACAAAATTGCAACTCCCCTTCGCTTCTGATTATAGGTGGAACTTACTAGTATTGTATATTTTTTATTGTTTATTTTATTTATGTCTTCCTGTGTAAGGTGTGTTTCCTGTAAAAATACTAGTTGCGCTTCACATAGCTTTAAATATCTATAAAGACTTCCCCTTTTACAGCTATTATTTAAACCATTTACTTTAAGAGATATACATTTTGCAATTGGATTTATATTAGCTTTGCTTTTATCCATATTCATATACTCGTAACAATGTGTAGAAGTGTGCACATGAAGAGAATGACTTGTTCTTTCTTCTTCCAACAGTATTACAATAGATTATAGACACCCAATAAAAGTAAATTACAAAATCATAACTGAGAACAATATAAGATAAACAACCACCAAACCCCTCCATGAGAAAAAACATCTCATCCTTGAATGATCTAATCATTCAAGCGATCTCTCTAAGTCTGCATTTCAGCATCCTCCCCCGGCCCCGCCATATGGTAGTTTTATAATGAAAGTATCTTATATATCTTTTAAGTATACATGTATCTGTCTTTACAGATTACTTAAATACAGTCTTTATCTATTTTTAATATTTTATAAAACACTAAGGCAACACAACTATACATAGATTTAATACTTAACTATTTGGTTTTGCTTAAATTGTAAAGGAAAATCTTTTATTTTAATATTTCTTTTGTATAGCAATAACGGTTATGCATCTTAAAAATAATATGCTTGCTGTCTATCTCCCTTATAGTGTGAGTGGCATTCATAGGTATCACATTTATTGTAATGGTCTACCTATATATATATATATATATATATATATATATATATATATATATATACATATATATACATATACATACCTACACATACACACACATATATATATATATATATATATATATATATATATATATATACACACACATACATACATACATATATATGCATACATACATAAAAAAAATGTTAAGCATTATATGCATCAGTTAACCATGCCACAAGTTGATTAAATCAGAAAGTATCCGTAACAATGAATATAATGTTACACTTGTATTGTCATTTATCAGTAATCTTATAGTTTTCTTTTAATTCGAAAAGTCATATTTTAGTGGTTTGTATGCTACTAATTTGTTTTTGGCATTGGTATTATATAGTTTAATACTATATTTCTTAGCAATTCCTATATATTTATTAGTACCACTGGCATATTTCATTGCTAGTGTACCACATATGTCATATGTCAAATAGCAACTCATACTCCTTATGATATTACAGGATTTATCTGCAGCATTATAACTGTAAGGTTGGAAAATATGAGAAGCAAAGTAGGCTTTAAATATGCTATGACACAATTGTTTGGTACTTATTACTGTCAACTCTTCTACATACACAGGAAAACATAACCTTATATGACCATCAACCATTTTCCTTCATTTTTCTCTTCATCCTTCTAGTCTCCATTTTTAATAAATATTTGTTTCTATTGTGACTTCTTGGAATTTAGTGAGGGTACTCCATATCATATTATAGATAATATACAACGTTCAAACAGAGATCATGCCCAATATAGAGACATATTCTCAACTCAAGTGGTCCACACCATATATTTATAACACTGCAGTCAGAAATATACTAATGAATATGCAATAACTAGCAGCTTTGCAGCATGTGTGTGTCTCTAACAAGTACATACCTATAGGATATTAAAAAGAATAGATAGCATGCTCTTGTTTCATAATTAACAAATGCACACAGCCTGGTAATTTACTTTCATAGACAGAAATTAGACCTGTTACTTATATGCATATCAGGTACCAACAGCAATATGTTAGTAGATGCCTATGCTATTCAAATCATATTTTAATGCTGATTGATATGAGATGTAGCTGACAATGGCTTTAGCGTTTGTGATGTTATATAATATATATGCAGTATTATAAGTAAAAGTATGTTGCATGTCTATTTGCAATCTAAGGTTCAAGGCTGATCAATTTAGACATACAAGACAATCTCTTTAGCCTTGGTTATATAATGGGAGTTACTGTGTCTCTACACAACCATTCATTTTCAGTGAGGATGTTCAATATTAATATAACTTGCCTTTAATAAAAGCATACTTATAATTCAGCAGTTCTTTCCTATATATATATATATATATATATATATATATATATATAAAGCAATATCATAAGCAAGTCTGAGATTTTTTCTTGCTCATTACTGCTTAATGATTGTGCTACTTGAACAATTTAATATTTACAGAGTATCTTGATAATTAAACAGCAACTCCTTTTTACCCTTAAAATGCCTAATAACACATAGCTACATTCATGAACCTTAAATGACTTACTATCTTTAAGGTTGAGTACACTAGCTGCAGTGTGTTTACAAATATGTTATATAGTTCCAGTCAAGGACTTTTTATAAAATTAAGTTAAATTATAGTACTTTACGTGGGTGATCTTATCAGAAAAGATTATAGTAAAGTCTGTATGTGTTAACTATTCATACAGTTTCTTCCAAGTGATATACTTCTTTTTAAGCTTTGTGTGCTGTTTATGTGTACAATTAAAAATGAATAACCAATATTACAATATAATAAAACATCATGTATGTGTTGATACCTTCTAAATTCATTAGGTACTTCAGTGTACTTTTAATATTTGTTAAAACTGTAAAAACACTTTGCCATCTCATAAATAGTGTGCTGGTTACTTTAAGTAGCTTAGGAGCTGACACCACATCCATACTGTCTTGTTTTAGTGCTGACATCACTCATGACTGTTTACTTTCATTCTGTGCTGTTAGAAGGTTTAACACACTGTAATGGATTCTAAGTGAAGAACCTTCATTCAGGGGTGGTAAAATAAGAGTTCCCAGCTCATGACCATGGTGGGAAGACAAAAACAAAGTAAGTGAAGTTTTTAGGGCTTTTTTTTAAACTGAACACCAGCTTATTAAACTTCTATTAGTTTTCTTAACATTAAGGGCAGATATACAAGCCAAACAGTTGTTTGTTAGTCAAAAAGGCATTTTTAGCATCAAAGAATAGATAATTACTTTTCAAGGCACTTTTTGACAGTTATTACTATCAGTTTTTATATATTATTATGTGTATTAAATACATCAGTTTAGATATTTCATGCAGCTTAGTGTAAATAATATAAAAAGGAATCATGCTCATTTAAACACACCACATTAATATGTCAGTGTAAATACATCATATTCTATACTAGCAGTAAAAGGCAGGTACTTTATAAATGAACTATCTAAACATCATTTAGCATTAGATAAATCATGACTGTAAGTATTTACACTGTTATAGAGAAAGATATGTTACCTTGCTTTCTTTAGGGTTGTTTCCTTTAGTTATAAAATGTCCTGCTTATCTTGTATTTATATTGTTTCAAAGGCTGACACGTGTAAAGCATGAATGCTTTCAAAGAACTTTTTTGCCTTACAGAGCAAATAGAAGACAATAATGTTTGTGTTTTTCATATGTCTTTTATTGTTTCTTCTTCTTCTTGTCAGCAGTGCTCCATTCATTTTTTTCTAAGTGACGCTTAACCCCAAATTGGGAAAAATCCATTTCTTCCACATTATCCAAGGTTTTATTAGCTGAAAGATAAGAAACTGTTGCTTGCAGAGTGTCAAATGTTTTAGGACCTTCAGTAAAAAAATATTTTTATTCTTGCAGGGAACAGCAAGTGGACTTTAAGTTGTCTTTTTTTCAATTCCTTTATCAGAGGGAGACATTCTTCTCTTGCAGTTAAAACTCCAGCAGAATAATCATTATCATATCTGATTATGTTGTCTTTCTATTTAACTGGAGAAGTTGACCATGCTGTTTTTAAAATAAGTTCCTTGTCCTGTGATGAAAAATCTTTACTATTATTGATCTCAGGTGATTTTTAGATTTGATGGTTGATGAAGCAGCTCTTAAGGATCTGTGGGCTCTTTCAATTCCATAAGAAAGAGCTTCAGGCAATTTAAAAACTTCTGGTAACCAGGTAGTAAGGAAAGTCACCATGTTATCCCCCTCTGTTTTCTCTGGTAGCCCATAGATGCGAAGGTTATTTCGTCTGGACCTGTTCTCTAGATCCTCTATTTTATTTTGTAATGAAGCATTTTGTTGTGATAAAAAATGTAGCTGAAGATCTTGTTCTGAGAGTCTGCCCTCAGTATCATTTAAGGATCTCTCTATGTCAGCTATTTGAGACTTCTGTTGCATCATTATTTCTTGTAGTTGCTGTATTTGTTTTGTAGATCTCTCCTCAAAAGTGTCCAGTTTGGTATTCATTTTGTCAAATTTCATTGACAAGTCTTGCATAGCATTTAATAAAGACTGTATCTCCTTTTTCATCATCTGGTCCTGTGTGGTATGCTTAGAAAAGCTCATTTTCAGTAGATTCAGATACCTTCCTTCTTGCTTTTGACAGATAAAATAATGTTTAAAGCCAAATTTTTTGCACTGTAGACTTCTAGTGATATTAGTAGAAGTAATTCAACAAACCAGGTTTGTCTACAATATCTAGATTTTAAAAATTCCTGTCAGAAATATCTTTTGAGTGCAGAGCTGAGAAATGATGCTGACAACCAATCTACATCCTAGCCACGCCCCCCACAGAGGATTTCTGAGGGAAGTTCACTGAAACAGGTGGTGAATAATTATCCCATTTCTGCACCAGATTATATAGCACTTTTAACAATGCATTTCCAAATTTGTGCTAGAGGTGATAAGAGTTATGCTAATGAAACAGGTGCACAAAACACAGTACTGTACTCTCTGCATGCAGAAGTGCTTAAATGTGTCTGTCTGAACACAGTGATGCAAATCACAATGACGTGCTTTATCACAGTGATTATTTGAAAATAACTTGCACAATTAAAATATTAAGGCAAATGAAATAAATGCATGGTCAGCATGGATATATGAACACTTAAAGACAGAAATACTACTCTTTAATATTGAAAGACCACCAGAATTATTTTATGAAATTATTATATTACATCCCTTGTCTTCCTGTACTGCTGTACATAATAAGAAACAGTTTAAAGAAAACATTGCTTGAGAATGCAAAGGTCCTGAGCTTTAAAAAGGAGATGCTAAGAGAATTACCATTTTTGAGTAATGAAGTAAGATACACTAAATTAAGGGAGATCAAGATATCTTAACATTGTTGTTTTGGCATAAATGTCATTGATTTTACCTTACATGCATTAAGGTAGTCTTCCATTCTCTTCAGCTAAAACTGTGTGTAGAAGGTAGACTATACCTTTATCTCACCTGAGTCAGTGGTCAAATCAGGCAAGAATACTGGGGTTGGCCTACTAGATAAATTTTTTTATTTATCTATGATTTGTTTGAACATGTTGCTTAAACAGAGGGAAAATAATAGTAACCCAAACATGCCATTGGGCAGTGTCTACATTCATGGAGAAGGCATGGCTGATTGCTCCAAGGCATCCAGCCAACTGTTACATATTATAGAATTCTGTGGGACTTGCATTAAGATCATATTATGTTAAGAGGTCATTAAACTTAATATGACATATGGTTGATTATTTAGGGAGATCTAGGCATTGTCAAACATCATTGTAACTAGCAATAAATGCCTTCTTTGACACCAAAAATATTATTACTTCTGTGACCTGTCTTGTATTCATGTTGAGTATGTCTCATGAAATGGTGACTTATTACTTGCTAAGAGTAAACTCATGTGAATAATTCTTGATAATGGAGACAATAAGCCAATCTGTGGAAGGCAATTGCAGAGCTTATGACTCAACCCCTGTAGATTGAAGGAATGGATGCCTCTTCCCAGAGTTCTGGGGCATGCCTTTCCCAATGGCACACTTTATTGGAAATAAAAAATTCACAGGATAGAACATGCAGAGACATTTAGAAATTTTCTTGGGTCTGTTGAGCTTGACAAAGGTCTTCACTGTTTGCTTAATTCTAAGCAAGGGTTAAGACATTAGGTCTACTGAAGCCATGTTGTTGGTGAAGGTAGGACAATCATTGTGGGAAGATTTATAGAATAAACTGAATGTTTCAAGTACAGTTTTTTGGGATGTAGTCATAAAGGCATGGAAATGTTCAGAAAAGTGTCTAGAACTCTACTCATTGCTGATTTGAAGAAATGGAGGAAGAATATTGACTTATGACAGCATTTCAACTATTGGTAAATGCTATTTTAAACTTTTTATTTTGAGATTTTGAGATGAATGTAAACACTGTTGGACTAGGAAACAGGTAATTTTTCCAAGTGAGGATTGTATTTTTCTTGCTTGCACTGTGTTATGAATGTAATATCAATAGATTCAACTTCAAAATAATAACAGACATAATACAGGCAATTCCTAGGATTTGCCATAGATGTGACACTTGTAGCAAACAAGAGGAGATTAATGGACCCTATGTCTCATTTACCCAGCTGGTCCATGTTCTTTAGAAGAGTGAACATGGATTCAAAACAAATAACAGTGGTTATTTATTAATATGTACTTAATCACAATAAACTAGCCCCTAACACACAGCTTACCAATGTAATTATAGAATTAAAGCAAAACACTTAACAGATTAGAAAAAGTATTACAACAAAGGAAGCTATTTAGAAAAGTGATATTTACCTGTGAAGTAGATTACAAATCTTCTATATGATGCTTTTGCAAAAACAAACAAACAAACAAACAAACAAACAAACAAAAATAATGTGCACCTTGGATTACATTTGAAGAACAGCCACAATGCTGACAAAAAACACCTTAACTACATACAATGACAAGGCTTTTTTTGTATGAATTCTTCAGATTAAGAGATCCACATTAAGAATAATTAATTTATGCATATCTGAGTAACTTGCATGCTGAAATACACTACCCATACTTAAATAAAAAAGTACACAAGGTTAAAAACATATTAATGCACAGTTAAAGTGCAAATATCATCATTATTTAAATATATTTAAAATGTTTCCATTTCAACACCTCCAAAACTACAAGCACTTAGTCTAATTTGACAGTTACATTCTTTCTATTCCAAAACTTCTTGTGTATACCCACTCTCATATCATATGCAATAGAATCAATAACTTAAGAATATTAATTTCTTCATATTATTTTACAACTTGCTGTGCCCACTTAAGACCTTAGCTTTATTGTCTGTATTAAATACAACTATATGTTGTAACCAGCATAATATTCTTACTGTGAAAAAGGCAGAGTAGGATAAACAGCAGGCTGGTTAAGCCACTTGTTTCTGTCAGCAACTTAATCCACCTGACTTTCTATAACTAATTCTTTTAATCATACAATATTCACTGATTTAATTTATAATGGGGCACAGCTGACAGCTTCCAAAGGTACATATAACTTTCCTTTTATCGTGGCTCATTTAGGTTCATAGGTTCATAGGTTGATACTAGGCTATCGGCCCTAGGGTCTATACAAGCCTAGCCATAACAATTCCCTGGTTATTTCTTCCCACAATATTTACTTCCCTGAACCCCTGTCTAGCAGAGCGACTGACATGATCCCTGGTGTGAATTTCCTATCTCCCACCCAATTGTCAAGGTTCCTTTTGAAGAGGACCAAAGAGGCGCTCTGCTTGACATGTATGGGCAGTCTATTACAGAGTCTGGGGAGTCTCTGGGTTAGGAACCTATCCCTCCAATAGCTCTGGGTTTGACATGGCCTTGTATGTTAATCAGAGATCGCCTCTGAGTAGATGATATGTGACAGAGTATAGCTGGAGTTTTTCCAGGCTTGTTAGTTGTTGCTGAAGCACCTACCAAGGGGTGAAAACGCTGCGAGAATAAAGGAGCCACTTTTGAGATTTTAAGTATTTTCTTCTGATTTTTTGTTTAGAATTGCTGCTTTGCTGCCTACTTTTGGCATTTTCTGGCTTGCTAAAGTTTGTATCTGTATTAGAAACAGTATTTAGAACACATCTAGAGCCTGTTTACTGCATTTCCTGTGTTGCACTTAATTTAAAATCGTTTTTTTCTCTTAAAATTGCATTTTACCTGACTTTGGCCTAGCACTCATGTGTGGGGTAATTTATTGCACTGCTGTGAATATTTTGCTACTTGTGTATCTCTGCTACCTTTAAACTAAAGCAAAAAAAGAAAAAACAAAAAATCTTGCTTTTTTCCCACTTTCTGAAATTTAACAAAGTTCAGTTACAGATTTTCTGTTCTGAACTGTTTGTAAGTTTCTTGGAGGCCAGTGCTTGCTTGGGCTAAAGGGAAGTCTCTGTGTTCATCAGTGGCAGTCCTTAACACTGAGCAGCCTGCCTGTCCCTGTAGGAGGGGTTACTGCCTAGAAGCTGTAGTTTTATTGGTCATTTTGGGTTAATTCTAAACTCCTTGATCTCTCTCTCTTAAAACCCTGCTGCCTCATGGTTTTGGCATCTTTCCCGGCTTGTTAGTTGTTGCTGAAGCACCTACCTAGGGGAGAAAATGCTGAGAGGAGAAAGGAGCCACTTTTGTGATTTTAAGTATTTTCTTCTGATTTTTTGTTTAGAATTATTGCTTTGCCACCTACTTTTCAGTGTTTTCTGGCTTGCTAAAGTTTATACCTGTATTACAAACAGTATTTAGAACACATCTAGAGCCTGTTTACTGCATTTCCTGTGTTGCACTTTATTTAAAATATTTTTTTTTCTTTTAAAATTGCATTTTACCTGACTTTGGCCTAGCACTCAAATGTGGGGTCATTTATTGCACTGCTGTGAATATTTTGCTACTTGTGTATCTCTGCTACCTTTAAACTAAAACAAAAAAAGAAAAAACAAAAAATCTTGCTTTTTTCCCACTTTCTGAAACTTAAGAAAGTTCAGTTACAGATTTGCTGTTCTGAACTGTTTGTAAGTTTCTTGGAGGCCAGTGCTTGCTTGGGCTAAAGGGAAGTCTCTGTGTTCACCAGTGGCAGTGGTTAACACTGAGCAGCCTGCCTGTCCATGTAGGAGTGGTTACTGCCTAGAAGCTGTAGTTTTATTCACCATTTTGGGTAAATTCTAAACTCCTTGATCTCTCACTCTCTTAAAACCCTGCTGCCTCATGGTTTTGGCATCTTTCCAGGCTTGTTAGTTGTTGCTGAAGCACCTGCCAAGGGGAGAAGACGCTGAAAGACGAAAGGAGCCACTTTTGAGATTTTAAGTATTTTCTTCTGATTTTTTGTTTAGAAGTACTGCTTGCCGCCTACTTTTGGGCGTTTTCCGGCTTGCTAAAGTTTATATCTGTATTAGAAACAGTATTTAGAACACATCTAGAGCCTGTTTACTGCATTTCCTGTGTTGCACTTAATTTAAAATCATTTTTTCTCTTAAAATTGCATTTTACCTGACTTTGGCCTAGCACTTAAGTGTGGGGTCATTTATTGCACTGTTGTGAATATTTTGCTACTTGTGTATCTCTGCTACCTTTAAACTAAAGCAAAAAAAGAAAAAACAAAAATTCTTGCTTTTTTCCCACTTTCTGAAATTTAACAAAGTTCAGTTACAGATTTGCTGTTCTGAACTGTTTATAAGTTTCTTGGAGGCCAGTGCTTGCTTGGGCTAAAGGGAAGTCTCTGTGTTCACCAGTGGCAGTTGTTAACACTGAGCAGCCTGCCTGTCCCTGTAGGAGTGGTTACTGCCTAGAAGCTGTAGTTTTATTGGTCATTGTGGGTTAATTCTAAACTCCCTGATCTCTCTCTCTTAAAACCCTCCTGCCTCGTGGTTTTGGCGTCTTTCCAGGCTTGTTAGTTGTTGAAGCACCTACCTAGGGGAGAAAACGCTGAGAGGAGAAAGGAGCCACTTTTGATATTTTAAGTATTTTCTTCTGATTTTTTTGTTTAGAATTACTGCTTTGCCGCCTACTTTTCAGTGTTTTCTGGCTTGCTAAAGTTTATACCTGTATTACAAACAGTATTTAGAACACATCTAGAGCCTGTTTACTGCATTTCCTGTGTTGCACTTAATTTAAAATCATTTTTTTTTCTTTTAAAATTGTATTTTACCTGACTTTGGCCTAGCACTCAAGTGTGGGGACATTTATTGCACTGCTATAAATATTTTGCTACTTGTGTATCTCTGCTACCTTTAAACTAAAACAAAAAAAAAAAAGAAAAAACAAAAAATCTTGCTTTTTTCCCACTTTCTGAAACTTAAGAAAGTTCAGTTACAGATTTGCTGTTCTGAACTGTTTGTAGGTTTCTTGGAGGCCAGTGCTTGCTTGGGCTAAAGGGAAGTCTCTGTGTTCACCAGTGGCAGTGGTTAACACGGAGCAGCCTGCCTGTCCATGTAGGAGTGGTTACTGCCTAGAAGCTGTAGTTTTATTTGCCATTTTGGGTAAATTCTAAACTCCTTGATCTCTCTTTCTCTTAAAACCCTGCAACTCTCTTTTTGCACAGTCTTGCGCACAGAGCAGCATCAGGCAGCACCGCTTAAACAGATTTAAACTATTACCGGCTCCATAAAGTCTGCTCTTCACTTTTTCCCTTAGATCTGCTCTAAATCTTTAATTAAGCACTCTATTTTCATTCTAAAGCCCTGCACTTGCTCGTATAAGTAATCTCATAGGTAAACACAAACTAAAGCACTACATCCTCTTATACTCCTTCTAAGCACTTGCTCCCTATTGGTTCTTTCTGATCAGTCAATAAGTAGTTCCCTATATTATTCAGGCATGTCCAAAGGTCAGTTTCGAGTTTACTTTCGAGTCCAGCTGGTGAATCTGGGAATCTTGAGACAATGTTACAACTGCCTTATGTATACAGACCACCCTCTCCTCCTCCCAACAAGCTCAAATATATGTGAGAGATGCAACTATATAGCCAAACTGGAGGCTAAGCTCTCTCAACCCAGTACTGGCACAGCCTGTCAGGAGGAGAAGGTAACCACACACACCACAAATCCAGTCTCACATAGACCTATCGCATCAGCAAACCAAACACATAAACACGCAAAAACATACTCGGAGGCTCTAAATAAAAATCTGCTTAAGAAGCAGAGACCTCCAAAACAGACATCTAAGCAACACCTACCACAAAACAATATCCACGTAGCACATAGCTCACAAAGTCAGTGTGCCACACAGTCACAGCCCTTAAGGCTAAACAACACACCTAATACACTTGTAATAGGTGACTCTATTGTCAGACACACTGACATTCCACTCACCAGGCTAAACAAGGAGAAGGTTACTGTAAGCTGCCTGTCGGGTGCCAGGATCCGCCACATAACACAAGCACTCAGGTCACTCAAAAGCAAGTACAAATATGACCCGTCATTGTCCATGTTGGTGTGAATGACCTGAGACGTACCTCCCTGAACTACATGAAAAAAGACGTACCGGAGCTCTTTGATCATGTAGCCCAGGCCAGGATGACCCTGACCTTGAGTAGCATCTTACCCTCACCAAGAATGATGCCACAGTATAAAGACAAAATTATCAATTTTAACAATTGGCTAAAGTATTGGTGTCATTCAAAGGGGATCCAGTGTCTGTCAGCCTGGGATGACATGCTCTACAAGCCATGTTGCTTCGCTAGGGACGGCTTACACCTGTCACCCCTGGGTTTTCGAATACTGGCAAAGGCTCTTGCCTCCCCCATAGTGCCTTTTTTAGGCAAGGCTCAAAAGACAAACCCACTCCCATAGACAACACAAAGAAATCAAAACTAGGGTAATGCTGCTCAATGCCAGAAGTCTAAACCTCATGATGCACACACTCGAGACTCTCCTCAGTATGGAGAATATCGATATCTGTGCAGTAACAGAAACCTGGTTCAAGGCTCCCAAGAGCACCCCAGCACTAACAGGTTATACTTCATACCATGCTTTCCCGCCCCAAAACTCAGACCGAACCACAAAAGGAGGGGGAGTATCCATATTTATCAAAGATACCCATACCTCCAGGTTAGTGGCACTGCACCTCGGAGCATCGGAGACCATCCATGTGCAACTAACAGTGGGAAAAACCGCCTTTCAGTTTGTAGCCTGCTAGAGACCACCCTCCCAAACAAAGGAACCTCACTTGGCTTTCCTGAGAACACTGGAGAATATGAAGGTCTCTCCAAACACTATTATATTGGGTGACATCAACTACCCAAACATCGATTGGGAAACTACTCAAGCCCAGATACCCTTGCCTAGCGGTTCCTAGAATTTATAAACTCAAATGCTATGGAACAACTGGTCACCACTCCCACAAGAGGAGAAAACATATTGGATCTGGTCATCACCAACATGGATTCTATATGTTCCACACCAGAGGTATACCCCTCATTGGTAAGATTAGACCATAAACAAATATCACTGGACATCCATATTCCATCCCCACCCCTAGCCAAGGAAACCACGGTGAAGAACTTCTCAAAAGCAAACTTCACACTTCTCAAAACTGAGGTGGAATCCTTCAAAGCCCCCGGGCCAGTGGAAAATACGGCCCAAAATGCAGAATCCTTTACAAAAGCATTCTGTGGACACCAAGAGGAATGCATGGAGCATGCTATCCCAAATAAAACCAAGACTCACTCCTCCATAGGCAGGAGATCTGTCTGGTGGACCCAGGCCATAAATAAGCTATACAACAGAAGGAGAAAGCTACTACATGACAGAGCAAAATCCCAAAAAGGGAAGGCGTCACTGATCAGTACTAGCAAGAAACTACGATCCCTCATAAAATCATCTAAGGCCAGCTTCGAAAGAAAAATTGCACAAGACACTAAAGATAATCACAAGGCCTTCTTTAGTTATGTCAGAAACCTGGGAGGCAACTCCCAGATATGCTCTGAGTTAGTGCAAAATGACAAAAAATACACTGAACCCACAGACATTGCCAACATCCTGGCAGAAAGGTTCAGTGCAAACTTCTCTCCCCCTTCCCCCCAAAAGAGCAAATGTCTATCCCAACAGAGTGTAGCCTTCCTGAGATCACAGATGCACAGGTGAGAGCTGCTCTCTCCAAAGCCAAAAACACAGCATCAATGGGACCAGACGGTGTGCCGTGCTGTGTCTTACATGAGCTCCAAGAAGAACTAAACCCTCATATAAAGTCACTGTTCAGTCTCAGCCTTACTACAGGATATGTACCCAAGGAATGGCGTGCAGCAACAGTGGTCCTACTCCACAAAGGTGGTGCCACAACAGACCCTGGAAACTATCGCCCTATAAGCCTGACTAGCCTGGTCTGCAAAGCTATGGAACGTATCATCATGGAAATCATAAACAAAGACATTGGGAACCTCCAGACACTGGATCCTACCCAATTCGGCTTTGTTAAGGGCAGATCTTGCCTCTTGAACCTGGTCGACTTCTTTGAAACAGTTACCAAAACCTTAGATGAAGGGAAGGTAGTCCACACAGCCTACCTGGACCTCGCAAATAACTTCGACACAATACCCCACTCGGGCATCATAAATAAGCTCAAAAGCTTAAATATCAACCCCTTTGTCACAAGATGGGTTGCAAACTGGCTCAGGGATAGAACCCACATGGTCAGAATAGCAGGTGCCATGTCAGACTCTAAACCAGTTACAAGTAATGTCCCACAAGGCTCAGTCCTGGGACCTCTTTTGTTCGGTATATATTTCTCTGAGGTACAGGCTAACACGGGTGGACTATGGCTGACCAAGTTTGCAGATGACTGCAAACTGGTTGCTGTAATCGACTCTCCAGCTGACACAAGCATCCTCCAAAAGGGTCTCACAGAGATGTATAACTGGTGCCAGAGCCATGGCCTAAAGCTAAATGCCAAAAAGTGCATAGTCATCCCCCTTGGGAAAAACAAAATGCCCACAAATTACCACATAGGTGGTAATCCATTAAGTACAGAAGAAGTAATTAGGGACTTGGAGACCCAAGTAGATAGCAATCTCTCCTTTGACAATCACGTTGCCAAAGTGGTTAGAAAGACCTTCTATATAGCCCACCTTATCATGAAAGGGTTCACATCTAGATCAAGAGAGGTCATTGTGCCCCTCTACTCATCACTTATCAGGCCCATAATTGAGTACAATGCCCCATTTGGGATGTACCTTACCGGACACCTTCAGCAACTGGAAAGACCCCAAAAGTATCTCACCAAGAGGATCAAGGGGCTCAAACAGATGCCCTATGCAGTTCGGCTAATGAAATTCCAGGTCTACTCAGTTGCGTACCACCTACTCAGAGGCGATCTCTGTCTGATGTATAAAGCCATGTCCAACCCAGAATTAATGGACATGCTTCACCTCAGGAAATCCAGATCCCTTAGAGCTACACGTTCCAGGGACTTGAACCTCAGCACAGAAATAAATAGGACATGCTGGAGAGACAGATTCATATCCCAGAGGCTCCCCTCACTCTGAACAAAGTCCCAATCCATGTTAGGCAGAGCCCCTCACTGACCCTCTTCAAGAGAAATCTTGACGAGTGGATGGGAGATCGTAAGTTTACCCTGGGATCTCTTCTGTGTCCCTGCTTGACAGAGGTACAGTAAACTAACCTTAAAAGGGCTACCTTCTGTGACCTACTAAACAGAGGCACAGTCAACTAATCTAAAAGGGTGTCGAAAGCCAAACACACTCTGGCTAGGCTTATAAATGCCCTAGCAGATAGCCTAGTATCAACCTATCAACCTATGAACCTATATGGTCAGCAAAGGCTATCTGCTTTAGGCCTGTGATTCTTTTAGTGAGGTATTTCTGCAGCCTTTCCAGTTGTTGCAGATGTCTTGAGAAGTACATACCAAATGGGGTGTTGTAGTCTATAATGGGTCTAATGAGGAATGAGTACAGTGGGACAATGACCTCCTTTTTTCTTAATGAAAACCCCTTAGTGATGAGGTGTGCCACATAGAAGGATTTCTTGACTGTTGTGGCGATGTGGTTATTGAAGGTGAGACCACTGTCCATGTGTGTCCCTAAGTCTCTTATCACACTTTTGTTGTTTAGTGTACTGCCACCTATGTGGTAATTCATGGGTACATGTTTTTTCCCAAAGGGGATAACTATACATTTCTTGGCATTGAGCTTGAGACCATGACTCTGGCACCAAACATCTGTTTCTGTAAGGCCCTTTTGTAGAATATCCACACATCATTTGGGGATTCAATAATGGCTCCCAGTTTGCAGTCACCTGTGAACTTTGTTAGTCAGAGTCCCTTTGTGTTTGCCTGTACTTCAGAGAAGTAGATGCCAAACAAGAGCGGTCCCAGGACTGAACCCTGAGGTACTCCATGTGTCACTTGTCTGGAGCTGGATTTAGAGTCAGCTATTTTTAAAGTCCGGGTTCTGTCAGTAAGTCAGTTGTTAACCCATAGAGTGACGGAGGGATTAATCCCCAGCTTAGTAAGTTTATCTACGATTCCAGAGTAGGGGATGGTGTCAAAGGCCTTAGCAAGGTCAAGATAGGCTGTGTGGACCACCTTACCCTCATTCACAGCTCTGGAGACTGTCAATCAGGTTCAGGAGACAAGAATGGCCCTTCACAAACCCAAACTGGGTGGGGTCCAGTGTTTGAAGGTTGCCAATGTCTTTGTTTTATAAGTTCCATGGTAATACATTCCATGGCCTTGCAGATCAGGCTCATCAGACTGATGGGGCAGTAGTTCCCAGGATTCCAGGTGGTTCCCCCCTTGTGGAGTGGGATAACTGTAGCTGTGCGCCAGTCAGTGAGCACAAAGCCTGAGGTGAGGTTATGATTAAACATGACACTTAGGTGAGGTGCCAGTTCATTTTGTAGTTCATGTAGTACACAGCCCAGGATGTTGTCTGGTCCCATGGATGCTGTATTCTTAGCTTTGGAGAGTGCATTTTTTACCTGTGTTTCCGTTATTACCGGGATTTGGCAATCTTTCGTTATTGAGATGGGCCCTTCAGGGGGTGAGAGAGGGGTGAAGTTGGCACTGAATCGGTCTTCCAGGATATTGGCAATATCCTTGGGATCAGTATATTTAATGCCATTTTGTTGTAGCTCAGAGCAGATCTGAGCCATGCCATTTACATTCTTGGCATAGTTATAGAATGCCTTGTGGTTGTCTTTTGGAATCTTTGGCATTTTTTTTTCTTTTTTAATTTCTTTGAAGGTCTTTACATTTTCTTTGATATATTTGGGAAACCTATAAGCTGTTTACATAAATTCCCAATTGCTCACACTTAGCTAACATTGAAATTTCTAGAATCCATCAACTTTGTGGAAACAAACTTAAGGCCAAGTTTGTTAGGTATCACCAAGTAAAGTGACTCAACATCGGCAGTGATGTTTTAAGTAGGCAAAGCTGTCTTTACCATATCCTTTAGAAAAAAATCAAAAATAGAGGACAAAATAAAAGACATATCTGTCTAGTGTCAGACAAATGAACTATCTTTTATTGGTAACAGAATGTTTTGCTATTCAGCACCTTTCTAGCTGTCTTGGAATTTGATACCTAATCCGAGACCTGTGAATATTTCTTTTAACTGCAATTCACCATATATTCTATATATGTTTTAGCTTCCAAACTTCCATTAGCTCATGTTCCATTGATATTGGTTCATTCAAGTTAGTTAATTTTCTGACTGACCATGTGAACCAATTGGTCTCTTTGGGTAGTCAGACAAATTTCTTTATATTTACATGCAAAAGATTTTCTTATTGCTTGTTTTTTATGTTGAAGTTATCTCTTCCTTTTCAAATTATCTGTAAAGGAGTTTATATTTTCATCACTAGCTTCAATCTGTTGATCTTTTTAACAGTAGCAAAAATCATATCTTGCATTCTATTTTTAGTGCATTTAGCATACTGTATAAATTTAAAAATTGAGAGAAACATAACCTTGTTATGCCCAAGCTTCATACGCAGCAATGTGTCTTGTTACAACTTGCTGAAATGAGGGTGATAGATATGAACTATGTTGTTATTAGAAAGCATTTCACTACAGTACATAGGGCAACCATTACAGAAGTGCACTGAAATCTGTCACTACTGAAAGATGTGAAATATATACTGCAATCACAAACACCCACACAGAAGCGCTTTTATTTTGGGGCGCCATATGGCATCAAGAGCTGTGTTACTGCATTTAAAGTTGTTAGCTACCAAATACTTCAGGGCAGTTAATTTACCCCATATTGAAAAATAATTATGATCAGATAGCAAGTTTGTTATGTGTTCCGGAAAAGGATTCCACACAATTACTTCTCTAGGTAAATTTCTTAGAATCTTTTTTCAAACTCTTACACAATTTATTCTGATCAGTGAAATGATCATAATCATCCATAATAAGCATAGAATTATTTTGTTATGAATGGGTTTAAACTACTGGGAATAAAGGCTGCAGCCATGAGTCTTTTTCTTTACTACTGGACAGCTAGGTAAACACAGAGAGCTTACAGTTGAAAGAAATGCTTTAATCTCTGAACATTATGGATTCCAAGCCATACAAAATGTTGCCCCTTTAGGAGCAGTGACTCTTGCTTTATTAGGATTAGACTTTGAAATTAAAAACTACTGTTGTCTATCCAACCCTGCAATGGGTGGATATTCCAAGTTTGTCCTCTTTATGACTCTATATTGTTTGTTACTGTAGCTATGATGGTCATCTAATGCAATTTTAGATAATGCCAAAGGATCAGTTCCATAATTATTATAATTGTATGAAATGACTCTCCCTGGGATTCATTAACACCTGCAAAATGTGTAAACTATGTGTACAACAATCTGAGTGAACAAACAGTACAAGCATAACTCACGCCTACTGATTTTGTTGCAGTCTTAAATACTGAGGAGGATTCACAGTGGTTAACACAAAGTGCAGACTACATGTACACTTAGTGTAACCTTTCTAAGTGACAAAAAGCACAAAAAGTGAGATAGGGATATTCTTGAATTCAGATCATACATTAATGAATCTGGTTCATCATAAATGCAATGATTTCTTTTTAACTGATTAGGCAATTTTTAAATAAAGTAAACAAAATACATTTCTGTGCATTCTCTTTTAAAATACATACTCATAACTCTATATTGCAATAGAATCCAATAAATAAACAGCATTCTATAACATACATACATACATACATATAAATGTTTCAAGCACATGCATTAAGCCCTTCTAGCTTGCCAATATCCCAAAACACTTGCTCCTATAATAAATGTCCAGGCTGTTCTTAAAAATATCTAAACTAGTACTTGCTTTAATGTAATTTGGTAGTCTGTTCCAAGCATCAGCTACTCTGTCAGAGAACCAATTAGTACACTTCTCATTCCTATAGAATCTTCTACATAGGTTATCTGATGATTCTCTAGTACTTTTTGAAATCCCAAACATTCCCAGAGATAGTTGTTCCTAAATGCTCTATATATCTGAATAAGAGCTCCTCTTAAATATCTGTAAGAGACACTGTACAACGTCAGATATTTTAGTCTTTCATAATAACTTAGATTTTCACATCCAAGGATGCCCTTGGCATATTTCCACTGTACTCCTTCCAGTTTATTCATGCTTGTTTTTCTAAAGGGTTTCCACATTTTTATTCCATATTCAAGTTTGGGTCTAATGTAACTAACAAACAAAGACTTCATTATGTTTGATTTCCTAGACTTTATAAATCTTTTTATACAACCTATAGTTCTATAACTATCATTAGCTAATTGGTTAATATGATTAGAAAAACTCATAGCTGAATCAACCCATATACCCATGTCCTTAAATGAGTCTACAGTTTCAATCACTGTGTGCTGTATTAAATATTCACCTTTCAGTATATGCCTCCCAAATCTCATATGCTTAGTTTTTGATGTATTTATCAACATATTATTCTCCTGTGCCCAAATGGTCAATTTAGTCAAATTATTTTGCAGACATGCCTTATCTAATAACACTTGTAATCAGTTTACCCAATTTCAGGTCGTCAGCATATAGACTGTAGAATGCCTCAGATGAAAAAGTTAAGTCTGAAAGATACAATCTAAACAAGTAAGGGCCTAGTACAGAGCCCTGTGGGACACCTTGACTTTAACCAAGGACTTCACCTGTCCAGTTTGTGTGTGATACTTGCCATGCCCTATTTTTAAGCCATACAGCTATCCATCTTATCAACAGTACATCAATACCTAGTTGTACTAATTTATTGATCAGTGTTTTGTGTATGACCCTGTCAAATGCTGAAGTTAAATCTATATAAATCACATCATAGCACAATTTTTCATTCAAAAGTGTTATTATATTGTTATAGAACATCATGTTACAGGTGGTAGTAGATCTATTTTCAACATATGCATGCTTATATATGGTTTCAAGTCCCAACCTATCCAGTTCTGACAATAACGTATCCAATATTACCTTCTCCATTATTTTTCCACAACATTAAAGCAGACTTAAGGGTCTATGTGATTCTGGGCTTGTCCTACTCCCCTTTCCCTTAAAGACAGGTTTAATAAGTGCATGTCTCTAATCTTGAGGAATCTCCCCATATTTATATGACCTAGTGAATAACAGATGTAATGGTAGTGTAAGTTCTTGCTGAAGTGTTCTCAGGTCATTGTTACTTATTCCGTCTCCTCCCTATGCTTTGTTTGGATCCAGTTTGCACAGTTATTTTTCAATATAATCTAATTTGATTCCAGTATCTGGGGTTACCTGGATGTCACTAGGACAACTTACCACCCACCCGTTCTGTGGAGCCAAACTGTTTCGCATAAGATTTTGTAAATATATCTATAATCTGTTGTTTCTGAGAATACATTTTAGAATCTGCACACAGTTAATCAATTTGTGTATCTTTACTCTTTCCACATCTTATGCATCTATAAAAAGGTTTCCTATTATGCTCAATATCTTTATATAAATTTTCTTCAATTTTTTCTTCATCTTGTCTAACACTATGCTTAATCTGTTTGTCCAGCTCATTTATTTCAGTTTTCAAAGTTGTAGTTTGACCTCTCTCCCATTTCTTATATATAAGGTGTTCCTATTACAAATCCAAGGGACTTAACTATTATTCTTGAAACAGAGTGTATTTAATAGTAAAATATAAGAATATTTCCTAAGCCCGTGGCTGTGGCATATTAGAATATTACCTGTTTTCAGAAGAAATGCAATGCTGGACACAGCATGTATTGTTACATGGAGTCTGAGGAACCATCCCCAGCATGGATGGGTTGTGGGGGGAATGGAGGTTTTCTCCATCAAAAATATTTGAAGACTGTTATACCGTGTTTTATTTCACACATAGTTTACACATTGAGCTATCATACTTGTAAGATGAGGACTTAAATCTGTGCAATTTCTATTACCTTGTATAATGTGGCAGCAGATGAGCACAGATTATCAAGTATGCCCAGTGTGGTGCATCTGGTATACTTTCCTGGAAGCCATGCCTGCTTCAATTTTACCCACTGGATTATCTTATATGAAAACATTCCTACCGAAAAAGACTCCCTTGCAGCTACTTGCTTTCAGTATAGGTGAGTCAGACTTATAAACTGTAGATGATACAGACATTCACTAAATGAGCATGTGTAATACTGAGTCATACCCCTAAAAAGTTGTAAATTAGCCAAATTTAGTTTAGTTCTGCAAATGCGGAGAAAAGTAGAATGCATTTTTACACCCTAAATAGACGATTATATTAGCACAAAAAACATAGTGGTGGATGCTGTAAACTTGTCCATTAACTAGTGAACATCTGTTAGTTTTTAGTAGATTCTGATATTAACTGCTCCATGGTTTAGATCCTTGCAGTTTCTTCATCTGTATGCCAGCTATACTATTAGTTATATCAACAGCCATTGCAGTAAAACTGCTAAACTTTAGTCATCAAGGTGATTCATAAAACCTGCATAGCCAGCATGCCACATACTCAAAAGGCACTGTTAAAGACTGAAACTAAACCCACATTTCAATTATGCTGGTAAAAATAGCATGAAACTATTACTTCTTAATTCCTTAGTATTGCAATCATGCAACTAATGGAAATAAATTGTGGCCTTGTAAAGGTTGCCAGCCAAATTAGATAGAATTTTGTAAATAACAGTAGGTCATTGTAAATATTAATATAATCCAGAGGCTTATTTTTACAAATGTCAGAAAACTCAATTTAAGAAAACTGTGTTATATGCTGAACTTCAAAAATGTAACCACAGTGCACCCTGCTGGAAGAAAGCTGCTAAGTAAAGAATTACAAGTGTGTTTGATCTCAAACTCAGAGACAGGATGTCTGGGCTAGCAAATTATTTCAATTGTTATTAAAGCAAAGATAATTGCTAGATTTTACATGTAAAAGTGTCTTGTATTGCTGTGGCTTCCTGGCCAGGTGCCGCTTACAAAGAAATGTAAATTTTGAGTTTCTATTAGCCTGGGAACTAAAGGAGAAATGATAAAAATGATGTAATGTGAAATGGCTGAGCAGTACTTGCTATTATCAATTTAAGATTTTCTCAGAGAGAGACTGTGCATTTTGTATTTTGTTCTGGAGCTGACAACAACTCATCAGCACTTGCTTGCTCTGTATGTAAGTAGTATTTAGAATAGTGATTTCTCTTAGAGTTAGATACGAATTTAGCCAGATTAGTCTAGCTGTTTTCTATATTTATGTCAGACTATCCTACAATATTGTTTTAACGTTCCTTTGATTTCTGAACTCTTGATTAGAACTGTGTTGAATTGATGAGCTTTGTCTTGTGTTTGTATTATTTATTAAATATTTTTAAATCTTTCAACTGTGGCTGTTTTGTGCAGAGATAATTTCTGTTCTCAAGTACTTGCATGTATTTGGTGATACTGTTCAAGCCACTCCAATAGTCTTGCTGCTCAGTCACACTTACTATGTGGATTACAGTAATATTAAACAGTGAAACTGGTCACCCTTTGGGAAGGGTCTTATAGTAGTGGATAATAGTGGTTGGTGGCAGTGATGTCTACCTTACAGTCTGCAGAGAAGGGGGCTTAGCTGGAGAATCTGTGCTAGCCTTCCCCAGGAGTGTCTGTGTGTTTGTATATAACTCATATCTCAAAGTGTGTGGGTGTCAGCCACTTGGGCAGGGACACGAAGCACTGGTTGGGAAGAGAGGGTGCTGGAGGTTTTAGCCTGACCACTTGGCTGAGATCTGGACCCTATAGCTGTGCTAGTGGGGAGTCTTACTGGGGATCTAGAGAGAAAGGTAGAAACCAGCCCCAGGCTGACTGCGATCTCTGTGTCCTCTTAAGGGAAATTGTACATTACTGTGTGTGTACTTGTTATCCCCCCAATGTACACACCTCTCACTGGTGTTAGTGGTGGGGATTGAGGCTCATTGATTACATGACCAGCGTGTGGGTGTCACATATTAATTGTTTAGCAATGGTGGGATATCCACATCAAATATTAATTGTTTGATAGTGTTGGGTTAGCCACATCACATACTAATTGGCTTGTAGTGGTGTGGATATTGAATTCCTGTAGCTTGTGTACAGTGATCACTGAAGGGGGTTTTGTACTCTAAATCAGCCATGCAGTGAATATTCTAAGTTCAGATCACAATTGTTTCATTTCTTTTGTTCTCAAAAGGCTACCAAAATTTAATAGAGTAAGCGCTTTCGTACAGGCAATTGCCTATACTTAATCAGAGTCAATAAAATGCACCAATATATTTTCACTTAAATAAGAAGTCACATACTTGATATATCAATTAATTAAGCAAGTGACCCACCCCCAGCAGTCACGTGACTTAGTTTGAATACATTGAGTAAAGTAAAATAAAGTGAAATAAAGACAACCCTTATAATTCAAGTCACCCTTCGGGAATAAAAACTTTAAAAAATGTTTTACCACAATTTAACTACATATCAATCCAAAAACATTTTAAAATATATGTGTCTATATATATATATATATATATATATATATATATATATATATATATATATATATATATATATATATATATATATATATATATATATATATATATATATATATATATATACACACAAATATATCAATATATATATATATATATATATATATATATATATATATATATAACATATATATATATATATATATATATATATATATATATATATATACATATACATGAAAACTTTGTCTGCCCAAGTGTCCATTGTCAGATTTATGATTTTTTTCAGTTGTTTGTCTGCAGTATTTCTTATTTTAGTTATTTCTTTTGTTAACTTAGTTAGTCAGGGAGAGCAGGCAAGCATGTCAGCACAGGAGTATGGTAAGCTGACAAGGAGCCAGTTGGTTGAGATGTGCCATTCTAAAGGACTGGTGCAGGGATATCTGACTAAGCAGATATAATTGCAGCTTTGGTCACAGCTGCATCAGAAAATATCAACCAGGAGGATGATCAGACTGGCCATGGTGATGTACAACACTCAGAGAATGGGCAGCTCAACCTTTCTGCAGAGGACTTAAGAATCAATCTGGAGCTAAAGAGACTTGAGTTGGAGCCCAGCATTTGGAAACAGAAGCAGCAGAGAGACTGATACATCTACAGGATGAGGAGAATGATAAACTGTTACACCTGGAAGCTGAGGAGAAGGAGATGTAGAGGCAGCACGAAAAGGAGATGCTGCCTCTTCACCAGAGCCAAGAAGGTAATGGGGAAGGGAGTAACCAAACCCCAGAAGCACGAAAGGTCAGTAAATTTCTTCCACAGTTTACAGAGGGGAATAATTTTGATAGTTTCATTTATATGTTTGAGAGTGTATATAAACAGTATGATGTTAACCAAAGGCTCTGGGTATGGTTCTTGACTCCCTTACTCCATGGTAAAGCTGGAAAAGTGTGCTGTCTAAATTAGCTGATCTTGAATTTTTTGATTATACTGCTGTTAAGAATTGTTTGCTAAACTTTTTTAAGCTAACACCTGAAGTTTATAGGAAAAAGTTTTGTGAGTGTAGACAAAAGGCAGATGAAGGTGTGTGTGAATATGTTGCTGAACTAAGCAATTATTTTCATTGGTGAGTGAGTGGATGTCAGTTCATCACTTTTGAAGACCTGACAGACGTTTTGGTGATGGAACAGGCCCTTAGGACTTTGCCTGAGGACATGAGGATCTGGTTAGCTGATAGACAATGTGCTACTTCAGATGATTTGGTGAAGAAGGGAGACCTATACCTAGAAAGCAGGGTATCACTGCACGGGAAGGGAACACCCAGTACTTGCTCATGGGTCTAAAGGAACCCATGGTGGGCAGCCTAGACTATCCCAACAGAATCTGCCAGTAGCAGGGGAAGCCACTAGTCCATGTACACATCCAGAACCTAGGGTTAAATGTTTTGAATGCAACCAGTGGGGCCATGTGGCATATAGATGTCCCACAGAGGCAAGGTGGAGAACAACGTTGAGGGAGCCAGTAAATGGGAAGGACAAAATCCCAACAGTAGGTTGTCTTGAGACAAGCAGGGTACCAAACTACCACTGAAGGTTATATCCTATCATAGTGAATGGCAAAGAGGCCATTGCTAAGAGAGACACAACCTCTGACATAACCATTGTGAAGCCTACAGTTATTAGCACTACTTGCCTGGGCAGTCTACTCCAGTCAGAGCTTTAGAAGGGACCCCATTCCAAATACCTTTGACTAGGTTTCACCTTGACTAGGAGGGTGGAAAAGTAAGGCAGCAAGTAGGTGTGTTTGAGGATATCCCATGCAGAGGTGAGTAGTAAAACCCAGGCTGACAGTGAGGCACTGCTGTCACAAGATGAAAGACTTCCTGTGGAAGGGGAGCTGGGAAGGGTTACTAAGAGACAGTTGAGAAAGGCTCAGCTCTCAGACCCTACATTACAAAGCCTGAGGCAGGTAGCTAGTGAGGCACCTGATTTCCAAGGGAAGGGGGATTCTGTATACTGGGACAAAGGGTTACTGTATAGAGAGTGGACCCCTGAATTAGGGCTAGAAGGAGAGAGGATATAGCAGTTGGTAGTGCCTAGAGCCTACCCTCTGGCACTTCTAGCTATAGCCCATGATATTCCCTTTGCAGGTCCTATCGGCATAAAATGTACAAAGAGACGTATTATGCAGAACTTTCATTGGCCTGTGATTTCCAGAGATGTAGCAGGGTACTGCAGGACCTGTGAGCAGTGCCAAAAGGTAGGTAAAGCAGGAGACAAGGTGAGAGCTCATTTGATGCCTTTGCCTGTGATTAAGGTGCCATTTCAGAAGGTAGCTATAGATATTGTGGGGCCTCTGAGTACCCCAAGTTCTACAGGGAAAAAGTATATCCTAGTGGTAGCAGGTTATGCTACAAGATACCCTGAGCCAGTGGCATTGTCCTCCATTGAGGCCGAAAAAGTGACAAATGCTTTGTTAGAGATTTTCAGCAGAGGAGGTTTCCAAAAAGAAATACTGACTGACAGAGTTGCCAATTTCATGTCAGGCCTGCTGTCTTGTCTGTGGAAGTACTGTGGGGTGAAGCACCTGAAGACCATACCCTACCATCCCCAGACTAATGGTCTTGTTGAGAGGTTAAACTCTACAATCAAGTCCATGCTACGGTCATTTGCAGACCAGTTTAAGAGGGATTGGGACAAAAATATGCCCCATCTGTCATATGCTTACAGAGAGTTTCCACAGAAATCCACAGGCTTTTCATCTTTTGATTTGCTGTATGGGCATAGGGTGAGGAGGCCTCTAGATTTAATTCGAGATGAATGGGAAAGTGAGTGTGAATCACACCAGGAATCTGTTGTGGCATATGCCCTAAACCTCAGGACAAGGATCAGGGAACTCATGGGCTTGGCGCAGGAGAACCGGGCAGAAGCCCAACAACAGAAAAAAGTCTGGTATGACAGGAATGCTCACACTAGAGAGTATGCTATAGGGCAGCAGGTAATGGTTCTCATTCCTGTCAGACACAACAAGCTGCAAATAGCTTGGGAAGGACCCTACAAGGTGGTAAGGAAATTTAGTGATGTTAACTACATGGTGGAACTGCTAGGCAGGAGGCAGGAGCACAAATTGTACCATGTTAACATGATGAAACCTTACCATGATAGGAGGCCCTTGTACTGAATATTTGCAGTGGATTACAGGAAGTGTCTGAGGGAGATCTGGTACCTGTGAGGCTCGGACTAACACCTCAGTGGACGGGGTAGCAATGTCCCAGCAGCTATCTCCTACCCAGGTTTGGGAAATCCGAGCAGTGTTACAGGAGTTTGGGGACATGTTCATAGAGAAACCAGGGTGCACCCACCTGGTGCAGCACCAGGTGGATACAGGACCCCAAAGGCCTATTAGGCAGGCCCCTTATAGGGTGCCTGAGAGAGTCAGAGTCAAAAAGACTCTAGGGAGGAGTTACAGGAAATGTTGGAGCTAAGGGTAATTCAAGAGTCCAACAGTCCCTGGGCCTCCGCAGTGGTGCTGGTACCAAAGAAGGATGTCAGCACCAGGTTCTGTGTGGACTACAGGAAATTAAATAGCCACACAGAGTCAGATGCTTACCCCATGCCTAGGTTAGATGAAGCCCTAGATCAGCTGGGTGGGGCTAAGTATCTTACTACCATTGATCTTACCAAGGGTTATTGGCAGGGGCCCTTGACTCCCAGTGCTAGAGACAGGTCAGCCTTTGTGACTCATTTTGACTTATATGAGTTCATAAAGATGCCCTTTGGGATGAAAAATGCCCCAGCAACTTTCCAGAGGCTGGCAGATCATATCCTAGCTGCAGCAGGAGACTTTGCCATCTCCAGCCATTCCTGGCAAGAGCACCTTCAACATGTCAGAGAGGTGCTGGGCAGACTACAGAGGGCTGGGTTGACCATTAAGCCGAGCAAATGTCAGGTGCATATGACAGAGGTCTCCTAACTGGGACATAAAGTGGTGAGTGGTAAGATCAGGCCAGAACCTGCCAAAGTGGAAGATGTTCAGACATGGCCTGCACCTGTTACCAAAAATCAGGCAAGGGCATTCTTAGGGACAGCAGGATACTACAGAAAGTTCATCCCCAGTTATAGTACCAGAGCTGCTCCCCTCACAGACCTGACAAGGAAAAACAGGCCAGATAAGGTAGTGTGGACCACAGCATGTGACCAGGCATTCCAGAAGCTTAAAGAAGCTTTGGGAGGACCCCCGGTATTAGCCAGTCCAGATTACAGCAAATAATTGTTGTGCAGGTAGATGTTTCGAACCATGGGATGGGGGCTGTACCTAGTCATATTTCTTCAGAGAGAGAAAAGTACCCAGTGGTTTATCTCAGTCGTAGGTTTAACCCAGAGAGTAATGCTATGCAGCTGTAGAAAATAAATGTCTAGTCATAGTGTGGACACTGCAGAAACGTCAGCCTTATCTGTATGGAAGGAAATTTACTTTAGTTACAGATCACAATCTCTAACATGGTTACACTGAGCCAGCCAGCAAAATGCCAAATTGCTAAGATGGAGCATCGGGTTGCAAGCATTTGATATCTCAGTGCACCACTGCAGTGGCATTAGGAATGCAAATGTAGATGGGGTCTCAAGACAGGGAATGGGATAATGTATACTCAGATAGACCTAACATTCTCAAGTGATGTTTCTCAAGGGTCATTGAAAAAGTAGCTTGAGCTTGAGTTCTTCGGGGGGGGGGGGGTAAGTGAATGCTGCCAGCCTAGCTAGATAGAGTTTTGTAGATAATTCTTGGTCATTGTAGATATTAATATAATCCACAGGCTCGTTTTTACAAATGTAAGAAAACTAAATCTAAGAAAACTGTGTTACATGCTGAACTTCAAAAATTTAACCACAGTGCACCCTGCGGGAAGAAAGCTGTTAAGTAAAGAATTACAAGTGTGTTTGATCTCAAGCTCAGAGACAAGATGCCTGGGATAGCAAATTTTTTCTATTGTTATCAAGACAGAGATAATTGCTAGATTCTACATGTAAAAGTGTCTTGCATTGCTGTGACTTCCTGGCCAGGTGCAGCTTAGAAAGAAATGTAAATTTTGAGTTTCTATTAGCCTGGGAACTAAAGCAGAAGTGATAAAAATGATGTAATGTGAAATGACTCAGCAGTACTGGTTATTATCAATTTAAGACTTTCTCAGAGAGAAAGATTGAGTATTTTGTATTTTGTTTTGGAGCTGACAACTCACCAGCACTTGCTTTTTCTGTATGTAAGTAGTATTTAGAACAGTGATTTCTCTTCAAGTTAGATAGGAATTTAGCCAGATTAGTCTGTTTTCTATATTTATGTCAGACTATCCTACAATATACAATATTGTTTTAAAGTTCCTGTGATTTCTGAACTCATGATTAGAACTGTGTTGAACTGATGAGATTTGTCTTGTGGTTTTATTATTTATTATTAAATGTTTTTAAACCTTTCAACTGTGGCTGTTTTGTGTATCAATAATTTAAGCGCTCGAGTACTTGCATGTATTTGGTGATACTATCCAAGCCACTCTAATAGTCTTGCTGCTCAGTCACACTTACTATTTGGATTACAGTAATACTACACAGTGAAATCGGTCACCCTTTGGGAAGGGCTTTATAGTAACTGATAGCAGTAGTTTGTGGCAGTGATTTCTACCTTATGGTCTGGAGAGAAGGGGGCATACCTGTAGAACCTGTGTCAGCCTTCCCCAGGAGTGTCTGTGTGTTTGTATATAACTCATATCTCAAAGTGTGTGAGTGTCAGCTACTTGGGCAGGGACACGAAGCACTGGTTGGACAGAGAGGATGCTGGAGGTTTTATCTTGACCACTAGGCTGAGATCTGGACATAATAGATGTGCCAGTGGGGAGTCTTATTGGGGATCTGGAAAGAAAGGGAGAAACCAGCCCCAGACTGACTGTGATCTCTGTGTGCTCTTAAGAGAAATTGTACATTACTGTGTGTGTACTTGTTATCCCCCCAATGTGCACACCCCTCACTGGTGCCACTGGTGAGGATTGAGGCTCCTTTTTTTCTGAGCTAGTGCATGGGTGTCACAGACCTATCAGCCAGTCAAGGTCTTGTGTTCCATATTAGTAGGCACAGATCCCACAAATGAATGTATCAACAAACCGGAGCAATTTATGTCACAAAACATCACAACTGCAGCCAAAGTTTTATAGTGTATAGAGACGGAAAATGACTGGGATAGTGGACAGAAGAGAAAGTGATGTGTTGAGATGTGTTATATAAATATGCTAGAAACAACAACTGTTATATTCCACCAATACACTTTTCTTATTGAAGGGACCCAGCTAATCATTGCTCTTTGCTTCCTGTCAGCATGCCAATCTTCTGCTGATCAAGTCAACTTCTGTTCTACACCAGTTCCCTTCTTTGTGCACATCAGTCTCCCATAATCAGTTGACTCAAAGATTTCACTGAAGACAAGGCACATCACATCAGCCTTACTTTCTTTTGACCCATTACAGATACATAATGATTGAATCAGGCTTGCGTGGCATTAACTGCTTTGTACAAACTCATGGTGCTTATTCTGAAACCAATTAGGGTGATGTGTCTGCAGCTTTCTGAGACACATCTACCTTATCTTCACCTTGTAGCACCACTAGTTTCTATATTCAGTCCAGAAGAACGTCACCACTGTTGAGTGATCAGTTGAATATGTGTGCTATATGTACATGGGATCCTGATCCTGGTCTTCCAGTTGGGTACTTTCTTTCTTCCTTTCTTTCTTTCTTTTTTTCTTTTTTTTGGAACACAGAAATGAGACATTATTACAGAATGTCCACTTTTTCCTGTCTTCAATGCATCACTTCTCCTTTCTACTTACTGCTCTCTGACTTGGTCTCCAACTTATTCCTATATAGTTAAAATATCATATGTTTCTTGCCTTTATTCTTGAGCCTTGAGCTTTAAATATTTTACTTGTCTTACTGTTTATATAGCTGGTCTAGCTTCAATGCACTCCTTATTAGGCTCTTCTTGTCTTTGCTTAACATGTGAAATGCCTTCCTTCCCACGTTCTCTAAACCTCCTCACTGAATCACATGTGCCTTTCTTCTGTATACCTTGCAATTTAGGAAACAGAAATGTACCAGTCTGTTTTTCAGCATCTAATGTCTGTTATCATTAAAAAACTTTCTTTTTTATGCCAATGTTCATTCATGTTTTTCTGTAGTCTGAGTGCTCTACTGCTAAATGTTGATAGTCAGTGAGATTCCTTTACTTACCTGCTCTGTTGCTTTGCTCCCATCTACTTCATTATTTGTACTGTGCATAAGGCAGATTGCTACCATGTCCCTTATCTTGTGCTGTCTGTCCTGCCTGAAAAGCATTAATCTGGGATTTTCATATCACAGTCCAATTAATCATTTGTCCTTTTTGCTACTACATATGTTATGCCTATTTTTCTCTCCTTTCATCATTGAAAAGCTCTCAATTTCTTGTCTACAACCTACTAATAAAATACATATGAATAAATTAAAGTACAAGACAACATTACTTATATTATTCATATTTCAGAACTTAATACAAACTCTACATAAATCTCACAGGAGAAAGCAGTAACAAAGTGTGCTTGAAACATATTGGAAAAATGGAAAGCAAACAGTATGGCAGTAATGTCATATCAATAAACTGGAAAGA
Organism: Protopterus annectens; assembly: GCF_019279795.1. Taxonomy (NCBI): domain Eukaryota; kingdom Metazoa; phylum Chordata; order Ceratodontiformes; family Protopteridae; genus Protopterus; species Protopterus annectens. The sequence continues at coordinate 817,359,129 of NC_056735.1, read as the reverse complement.
TAAAATCATGTCACACGACATAAATGCACATACTGAACAATGCACACAACAGAGGAAAAATGTACTAATTTTGCAATAGACACAAAAAGAAACACCTTTATATAGACACAGTAACTGTTACTAGAAATACAATTTCAGTCTCAAGTTCCTTGAGATTCTTGTGCAAAAATCAATGCAAACATAATTGAGCCCATAACATTCATGTTAAAAATGCCAATAATGGACACATCACCCTTTTGTTAAAACAGAATGTAGTGTTACCTGTTCACAGGGTAGGAGCACACTAGAGATAAAGCGTTATATACCCTTCACCCTGAGCATTGTAGATTCATGTTGATAAATTACATATCTTTCCCCAACTGCAAAATCTACAAAAATATTTTGCCAAAAATACTTTTGGTGAAACTAGGAGTAAACCTATTTTTTTGCAGGTGGAGAAAGCCCCTGTACTGTGCATGTGGCAGGATGCCACAACACCCAATTAAATTAAATATATATATATATATATATATATATATATATATATATATATATATAAAAATATACACTCCAATGCCACATAACTGGAAAAAAGGGAAGCTCTACTTTCTGCAAAAGTGCTGTTGGCAAACATTTTTTCTGAAAGAGCGGTTGTCTAAACTGCCTCTGGCATATTGAGATGCTCCCATCATTCGTCTATATAAAATCATGGGCAGAAGTCCATAGTGACATTGTTTTCTTTATAGAGTTGTTTGGATTTGCCTGTATTTATCCTTTCGAATCTTGTGAAAGTCTTTGAAGAGATAACAGCAAAAATAGCAGAATGACTGTCACCTTATAATACTCGAGCTTGCAAAAGCATTCCGAAATACTTGCTTAAGAAAATAATTTACACATTAAATTCATTAAATCTCAATCCATAGATAGTCTGATGATTAAAACAACGATGAAGACACTAAAGACACAGGACTGCAGCAAAACATGGTGGGTTGGAGGTTACCTGTTTGTCTTGAGATGTAGAGGTGTTCCCAGGAATCACTTTGGCTATAAAAGGACCGAGTCTATAGATAGCCATAAATACTGAAGATTGTAAACTGAGTTACATAGCTACTTCAAAAAATGATGTTGATGTTCTCTAACACTGTTAAAAAAACATATACTTGGTACATTATTACTTGGAAAGTTATAACAAATAACTTGAGTTTCCAAAACACAGTGCAAAAAAAGGCAGATACTGCTGTAGAACAATGGTTATAAAGCAAGTTGAAAATTAGTGTTGCAGTAGAAGTCTCCAACAAAACAAATATGTATTTAAAATCCTAAATAGAGAAAGAATGAACAGATTTAGCAGTCTCCACTGTCTTTCTGTTATGGAAAAAAAATAGCTTAATATTTTGTACAGAGATTCAGTATTCAGTATGACACAATCTCTCAAGTGCTTTTACAAGCTCCTGGGTAAAATCTTTATTCTTAGTAAAGCAGTCTGACATTTTTTGAAGATGACAAACAAGATCCACTAAATACTTTAGGAATGAATGAAAATATTTTCTTGCACTGATTAATATGTGACGCTTTTTTTCCTTTGACATGGTTTGAAAAGTTAATTGTCTCAACAAGTGAATAGTTATCTGTGACAGTATCTGAGAGATGTCATGCTTTGGGTTGCCATACTTTTCTAATAGTTTTCTAATTGTTTTCCATACTTTTCTAATAGTTTGTTCCAGTGATCAGATTTTGCTGATCCCTGGGCTTTGTCTTGGTTCCTGTTTTCTCCATTTTCCTTGTTTGGTCAAGGGGTAGTTTCTTTACTCACTAGTGGGAGTAGGGAGTACTGAGCTGCCTGTTTGTCCTTAGAGGAGTGGTTTAAAGCAGTAACTTGTAGTTTATTGGCCATTTTGGGTCATTTCCTGTCTTTTCCAGCCCCTGCTATAAAGACGCTTTAATTGAATTAGCGCGATTTAGCGCGATTTAGCCACTGTTGCACACTAGGGCAGCTCCGGTTAAGCAGATTTAAACTATTCGGGCTACCTAAAGTCCACTCTTCAAATTTTCCCTTAGAACTACCTTCCTCGAACTATACTACTGATCAAATCAATCCTTTAACTAAAAAGATCATCTCTACTTGACTCCTAGTAGACTATTCTCTATCTGTTAAACCTAGCACTTGCTCCTACAGTACTTATTACCTTGATACGGCACTCTTGTCATAGATAGTACCCCAAAAAGGCAACCCCCCAATTCTCGGTCACCCACATCCCCCGGAATCTTTTTTTAAAGTTTTTTGTCTATCCGTCTAGCATGTCGAGGGATCAGTTGCTAGTGTCCTCTCCTGCTCAGCTGGTGAACCTGGGAATATTGAGGCAATGTTACAATTGCCTCATGTACACAGACAACCCTCTCCTCCTCCCACAAAACACAAATACATGCGAGAGATGCAACTATACGGCCAAACTGGAGGCTGAGCTCTCTCAACATAGGACTGGCAAGACCAGTCAGGAGGAGAAGGTTACCACACACACACTATAGACCCAGTCTCACATAGTACCATTACAACCTCAAATCATACACATAAACACACAAAGACATACTCGAGGCTCTGATCAAAAATCTACCAAAACAGCAGAGGCCACCAAAGCAGACACCCAAACAACCACCACCTCAGAACACAACACCTGCAACACATAGACCTCACAGTCAGAGTGTCAAACAGTCACAGCCCTTAAGGCCAAACACAATGCCTGACACACTAGTCATTGGTGACTCCAAAGTCAGACACACTGACGCCCCGCCACCAGACTGAGTAAGGAGAAGGTCACAGTAAGCTGTCTGTCGGGCGCTAGAATCCGCCACATAACGCAAGCACTCAGGTCTCTCAACAGCAGGTACAAATATGACTCAGTCATTGTCCACGCTGGTGTAAACGACCTGAGACGCACTCCTTGGACTACATGAAAAGAGACATTGAGGAGCTCTCTGATTATGTAGCCCAGGCAGGTATGACCCTGACCTTGAGCAGTATCCTACCTTCACCAAGAATGATGCCACAATACAGAGATAAGATGATCAGCTTTAACAATTGGCTTAAACACTGGTGTCATTCAAAGGGGATCCAGTATCTGTCTGCCTGGGATGACATGCTGGACAAGCCACACTGCTTCAAGGGACGGCTTGCACCTGTCACCCTGGGATTCCGGATATTGGCAAAGGCTCTTGCCACCCCATAGTGCCTTTTTAGGCAAGGCTCAAATTCTAAACCTACCACCCTAGAACACAAAAAGGAAAAACTAAGGGTAATGCTGCTCAATGCCAGAAGTCTAAATCTCAAAATGCACGCACTCGAGGCCCTTCTCAGTATGGAGAACATCGATGTCTGTGCTGTGACAGAAACCTGGTTCAAGGCTCCTGAGAGCACCCCAGCGATATCAGGTTTTACCTCATATCATGCTCCGCCCCAAAATCCGGACAATACCAAGAAAGGAGGGGTATCCATATTCATCAAGGACACCCACACCTCAAGACTGGTGGCAACGCATGATGCATCGGAGACCATCCAGGTGCAATTAACCATAGGCAAGACTGCTCTGCAAATTGTAGCATGTTACAGGCCACCCTCACAAACTCAGGAACCTCACATGGCCTTCCTGAAAACACTAGAGGGATAAATGTATCACCAAACACCATCATACTAGGTGACTTCAATTACCCTAATATAGACTGGGAACACTACTCAAGCCCAAACACCCTAGCCCAAAAGTTCCTGGAATTCATAAACTCAAATGCCATGGAACAACTAGTCACCATCCCCACAAGAGGAGATAACATACTTGATCTCATCATCACGAACATGGGAGCACAATGTTCAACACCGAAGTATACCCTCACTGGTGAGATCAGATCACAAACTAATCTCGCTGGAGGTCTTCATCCCACCCCACCTGAAATAAAACCACAGTAAAGAACTTCTCAAAGCCGACTTCACACTTCTAAAGACTAGTGTGGTCTCCTTTAAGGCCCCGAGCCGCGGAAAACAGTACTCAAGCCGCTGAATCACTTACAAATGCCTTCTACCAGCACCTGCAGGACTGCATGGATAAGGCAATCCCAAGCAAAACAAAGACTCTTTGTACCAAAGGCAAGCTTCCAGTCTGGTGGACCCCAGCCATAAATAAACTCTACAACAAAAGGAGGAAGCTACTACAAGATAGAGCAAAATCCTTAAAAGGTAAGACACCCTTGATCACTATAAGTAAAAAACTAAGAGCTCTCATAAAATCATCCAAAGCAAATTTCGAGAGAAAAATAGCTAAAGACTCAAAAGACAATCATAAGGCCTTCTTTAGCTATGTTAGAAACCTAGGAGGAAACTCCCAGATATGCTCAGAACTAGTTCAAAATGTGAAGATTACTGATCCTACAGACATTGCCAACATACTGGCTGACAGGTTCAGTGCAAACTTCTCCCCCCCAAAAGGAGAGATATCTATACCAAACGATTTCAGCCCCCCAAACATCTCCAGCGCCCAAGTGAGAACTGCTCTCTCCAAAGCAAAAAACACAGCATCCATGGGACCTGATGGTGTCCCCGGCTGTGTGCTCCACTAACTCAATGAGGAATTAAACCCACAGCTAGGACAGCTGTTTAATCAAAGTCTTACCTCTGGATACGCACTCCAGGAGTGGCGCACTGCAACTGTGGTCCCACTTCACAAAGGCGGTGCCTCCACCGACCCTGGAAATTACCGCCCATTAGCTTGACAAGCCTTATCTGCAAAGCCATGGAGAGGATCATAATGGACCTCATAAATAAGGACATAGGGAATTTGCAGACTTTGGATCCAACCAAGTTTGGCTTTGTCAAAGGCAGATCATGCCTTTTAAACTTGGTTGACTTTTTCGAAACAGTCACCAAAGCCATTGATGAGGGAAAGGCAGTCCATACAGCCTACCTCGATCTGGCTAAGGCCTTCGATACAATACCCCACTCGGGTATCATTGAAAAACTCATCAGCTTAAATGTTAACCCATATATCACAAGATGGGTTGCAAACTGGCTGAGTGACAGAACCACAGGGTCAGAGTTGCTGGCGCCATGTCAGACTCAAAGCCTGTCACAAGTGGTGTCCCACAGGGCTCAGTCCTGGGCCCACTCTTGTTTGGCATCTACTTTTCCGAAGTAAAAGCAAACACAGGAGGGTTATGGCTGACAAAGTTTGCAGATGACTGCAAACTGGGCGCCATAGTAGAAAACACATCTGACACAGATATCCTTCAGAAGGGTCTCACAGAAACGGATAACTGGTGCCAGAGCCACGGCCTAAAGTTAAATGCCAAAAATGCATAGTCATACCCTTCGGGAAAACAAGGTTACCCCTAGCTACCAAATAGGTGGCAATCCACTGAGCACAGAAGAAGTTATCAGGGACCTGGGGACCCAGGTTGATAGTAGTCTGTCATTCGACACCCATGTAGCTAAAGTAGTTAGGAAGACCTTCTACATTGCCCACCTTATCATGAAGGGATTCTCATCTAGATCAAGGGAGGTCATAGTCTCCCTTTACTCATCACTCATCAGACCAATGATTGAGTACAATGCCCCATTCGAATGTATCTGACCCGACACTTGCAGCAGCTGGAGAGGCCACAAAAGTTCCTCACCAAAAGGATAAAGGGTCTCAAAAATATGTCCTATGCTGCCCGACTGAAAGAACTCCAGCTCTATTCAGTTGCTCAGAGGTGACCTTTGCCTAACATACAAGGCCATGTCAAACCCAGATTTGATGAATATGCTTCACCTCAAAAATCTAGATCCATCAGAGCCACAAGGGCGGGAGACTTAAACCTCGACACGGCTATTAATAGGACGTGCTGGAGGGACAGATTCATCACCCAAAGACTCCCTATGCTGTGGAACAAAATCCCGGTACATGTGAGGCAGAGCACCTCGCTGGCCTTGTTCAAGAGAAATCTTGACCAATGGATGGGAGATCGCAGATATACCCCAGGGATTACCTCAGTGTCACTGCTCTACAGAGGCACAGCAAAATAATGGGTATAGTTCCCCATACTAAAGGGGTGGCGTAAGCCACA